>NW_027529597.1:546808-571397 GCF_008692635.1 Crocuta crocuta
CGCGCATACACGATTACAGTACATTTCACTATTTGGTTTTAACTTTTCAAGGAACAGTCCTGGCAAAATGAAGACAGTGGTTTTGAATCCTTGCCATTCAGTCCTTGGCATTCAGTGGTTGTTAACACATTTTGGGTAAGCATATTTACTATGCTTAAGACACATTTCCTTTCTGTCCATTGAAGCAGCTCCTCCCACATTCCTTTCACCTCAGTAAATGGCAGTTCCAGTTGTAAATTGTTCCATTTCTTCATGCCAAAATTTCGGCATTACCTTGATTTCTCTTTCTCTTTTATTTTTTAAATTATTATTAATTTTTTTAATGTTTATTTATTCTTAAAGGAGAGAGACAGAGCACAAACAGGGGAAGGGCAGAGAGAGAGGGAGACACAGAATTCAAAGCAGGATCCTGGCTCTGAGCTGTCAGCACAGAGACTGATATGGGGCTCGAACTCACCAGCCAAATAGTGAGATCATGACCCGAGCTGAAGTCAGATGCCCAACCAACTAAGCTACCCAGGTGCCCCTTAAATTATTTATAATGTTTATTCATTTTTGAGAGAGCGAGAGACAGAGAGCAGGGAAGGGGCAGGGAGGGGGAGACAGAATCTAAAGCATTCTCCTCTGTGTCAGTGCCAAACCCAAAGTGAGGCTTGAACTCGAAAACTGTGAGATCATGACCTGAGCTGAAGTTGGAAGCTCAGCTGATTGAACTACCCAGGTGCCCCTCTCCCTTTCTCTTATTTTCAGCAACAACAGCAACAAAAAGCAAACCCAGTAGCTCTGCCTTTAAAACAACTTTTCCTCATCACTTCTCCTGCCACTTGTGTCCAAGCCATCACCATCTCACACCAACTTTTCTAAAATCATTACCTAATACACTTCAAGTGTACTGAGGTAACAGCACCTCTCATGTTCAATGACGCCTGAAGAAATTAGAGGAACAATAGTTTCTGGCCTTGAACAGCCTCTTGTTTTTCTCGTGTGATCCACAGACATTCTTAATTTCTATCTGGGCTTCCTGGAGTGGAGAAGATTGGGGATAATTGGGTTTAGTCTACAATAACTTTAACAGTTTTCCTATTATATATACTCCCTTCTTTCATTGTATTTTGCACAGAGAAAATAAGTGATATTTTTTAAAAAGCCAAAGTCAAATAATAACCACACCTGCACAAATACTCCAAAGGCTTACTATCTGTTACGGCTTTGCAAAATTTGGCAAAGCTTGGGTGGCTCAGTCGGCTAAGCGTCAGACTTCAGCTCAGATCACGATCTCACAGCTCCTGAGTTTGAGCCCCACGTCGGGGTCTGTGCTAACAGCTCAGAGCCCAGACCCTGCTTCAGATTCTGTCTCTGTCTCCGTCTCTGTCTCTCTCTCTCAAAAATAAACATTAAAAAAAAGTTTTAAAAATTTTGGTTCAGATTTAAACACTGATAGTGCCACATGCACCAAGACAGTTGAAAAAGGTATAACAATCACACAAGGAGGCTTTCTGGAAGAGCAGGACCTCTCCCAAGGGTGTTTGAAAATATCTTGAAAGAGCAGCAAAAGGAGACTGGCTTGGAGTTTTGCGGTGATAGCACCGGGGTGAGGGTTTCTGCTTGCAGATAGCGGGGTGTGTAGTGTGGCCCCTACTGGCACCAAAAGAGGGAGGCTGTCTTATCAGCTTGCCCAGATGTGAGGCAGAAAAGGAAGAGAAGGAAAGAAGCTAACAAACTCTCAGCAATCAAATAAAAAACCTGGAGTTGGATCTTCCCTATCCCATCTTACTAAAACTCTTTACCACAGCCTCGCATACCCTGCAGGGTATAGTTCCATTACATCACTGAGTTATATTCACCACCCTTCTCCGACACCCACTCTCCTAGCCAAGCAACAAGCCAAGCAATCTCCTAGCACCTAGGATAGTGCTTGGTAAATATTTGTTGAATCAAGGAACACAATTTTTTTTCTAACAAAGTTAAACTTATTCAGTCTACCTGTCCATCTCTCAAACAGAATAAGATTCTTACCAAATTTAACTATTTGCGAAATTTGGCTCTATCCCCATTATTATTCATGGCATTTGGCAACTGAATTATGAAGTTATGATTCTAGTTTCTAGTTTATATTTGATATTTAACTAAAAGAGATCATATATTTTACCAGTTGCTGAACACTCATTTAATCTTAACATTTGGTTAGTTCTGGGGCACCTGGGTGGCTCAGTCAGTTGAGCGTCCGACTTCTGCTCAGGACATGATCTCAGGGTTCATGAATTCGAGCCCTGCATGGGGCTCTGTGCTGACAGCTCGGAACCTGGAGCCTGCTTGAGTTCTGTGTCTCCCTCTTTCTCTTCCCCTCCTCTGCCCTTCATCACACTTTATCTCTCGCTCTCTCTCAAAAATAAATAAACATTTAAAATATTAAGAAAAATACATTAGTTAATTCTTACTTAAATAGTCCTGTATTAGCTCTTCAGCACAATTTGTCCAGATACAAAACAATAATCTCTTAATATGCATATATAATTTTGAAAAAGTTTACCTATACCTTTGCAGTATACTCTTGTGGCAGTCATTTTCTACAAATACTTTGAAAGGGTATTATTTTCTGCTATGTGTTGTTTCCGATGAGAAGAGAGTTTGCTAATTTTAGTTCAATTTTAGGCAATCCATCTTTTGTTGGAAACATCCCTCTAATGTTTCATTAAGAACAGGATAGGTATAGACTTATTTGATTATTTGCTTTTAATCCATAGGTACCTTTTTAAAAAATTTAATGTTTATTCATTTTTTTTGAGAGAGAGAGAGAGAGAGAAACAGAGCATGAGCAGGGGAGGGGCAGACACAGAGGGAGACACAGAATCTGAAGAAGGCTGAGCTCTGAGCTGTCAGCACAGAGCCCACTGCAGGGCTCAAACTCATGATCCGTAAGATCATGACCTGAGTTGAAGTCAACCACTTAACAAAATGAGCCACCCAGGCGCCCCAATCCATATCTGCTTTGAGTAGGTTGTTGGTTGGTTGCTTGTTGTGAAGGTTAATTTTTTCCCCCTTGTTCTGTCACCAAACTTCCCTAAAACTTCTAGTTGCTTCCAGCTGGAGTTCTAAATGCATACCTAGATCTTGTACAGGTGGTTTGGGGCTCCTGTGTATTGGTGTTGTTTGGAATATGCAGATTCGATTTAGTGCAGGAGCTGGTTATCAGTCTCTATCTTCCTTTTCTTGCCTCTCCGGGTATGGAATTTTAAGTAGGCTGTGGGTCCAGAAAGAAGTAAGAGCATTTTCAGCTTTTTCCCTTTCCCAAGTTTTATTCCCAAGTTCTGTTTATAGGGTTCTTCTAATTTCTAACTCCGTCCACTCCAATTCACGTCTCACTCTCTGGGCTTCAACACTTAGGTTCCAGAATGTCCGCAAACTCAACCCGGCTCCTGGTTTAGATTTACTTTTCCAGGTAGCAATACCTCGGAACATGGCACATAATATTTTTGTTCAGTGAACATTTTTTAAAGACTGACAAATATATAAGAGCACATATAACCAATTTACATATCGATAAATCATTCCAAGGAGAATACACCCACGTGACTGCAAATCAGATCAAGACATAAGATGTTACCTAAAGGCTCCCCCCATTTCAATGCCTAGTTACTAACCACACCTATCTCCCCAAAGCTCTCCTGACGTCTTCCAATTTAGGTGATGAAGGGCTATGACTTTTCAATTCTTTTTATATTTCATCTATCAGTGCTAGGAGTTTGTTGCAGAGTGGGAGGGAATGTAAAGTGAGAACAGTGATGATACCTCTGAAGGAAGTAGATCTAAATGAATGTTTCTTAGACAATGCTTGCCTTTGATCCTCTTCTGGAAGGTTCATGACCAAGTCTCAGCCTTCATACCTGTGTTCTTTCCCTTATTTAAAAGACCTAGTACCGTGGAACTAGTCTTTAAAAACAAGAGCCAGTAAGCAAAATGTTAACTGTGTTTTGTGCTTATATAGACTGAAAATATCAGGTTTAAGAGCATTTACATCAACGTGAATTACAATGATATAACAGTATTAAATGCTCAAACGTGCTTTTAACTTCCACCATTAAACTTCCTTTGGCCTCATTTTCAGAGATAACTCAGGGCCAGGGATACCGATTTGAGTCTTGTGTTTCTCAGGTTAGTCATGTTGGTCTAAACTGATGCCATTTCTGTCTTCCAGATTACTATTAAAATAAGTGGCTGGGGACATTGCACGTGTGTCCGTGTGTTTTTTAAATGAAATCTAAAACTGGTAAAAATTATTTTGATTTGGCTTTTTTTTTTCTATGTAAACCCTAAATGGGGCTCATGAGTAGTGTCAGGTGAACTTGGCCCAAGTTTTCAGGAGAACTCATTCCTTCCCAAAGGATATAAAGAGAAGATTTATGGCTCCAGGTGAAAAGCATAAGAAAGCTGGTGACTGGAGATGACTTTAGCGTTGGGTTTCTGGTTCACTGGGAGTCTAAAATGAAACTTGGCAATTGCAAGGGGCATGCCTCCGTAAACGAGAAGAAGTCCTTAAAGAATCTGTGAAGTCCTTGTAGAATCTGTGCAAGATGAAGGTCAGTCCATGGTTGTCTATTCACATGCACTATGTGTCCAAAGACCATCCAGCTAACTTGTAGAAGGTAGGCTGCATTTTTATCTCGAGTTTAGATGCTTTCAACAATATGTTATGAATAGTGTGGAATTCCCAGTTTCCTCAATTAAAGCAAATCTTGATAACATTTTGCATTACTCACAAGTATGACTGAAACACTACCTTGAAATGGATTCAGTTCATGTTGCAATAGGCTCTCCAGTATTTGGAACAGGAAATCAAGTTATGTCTGTCGGTATATCTCGCACCACGTACATAATTCATTAAGGAATTAGAGCTCTGAGTTTTTGGAGTATTTTTTCCTTGCTATGGAATTTTTAATATGTAAGCCTGAATCGGAGTGTGTGTTTGTGATTTAAAAGTCCCCAAATTGAAGACTTTTGCAGGTGCATGTTGGCATGTGGGTGGGATCTAGGCCATGGACGAGCTCACATTTCAGCACCAAAGTAGAAAATGGGCACGGAATGAATCCTCCTTTGCCCCATTAACAACTGGCCTCGCAACATCTGGAGTTCACATAGGTATTTTATGACTAAAATAGCAGAAGTCACACCACCATCGGCTATAGTAGTCCTAGGCTAAGAACGACAAAATAGTCATTGAAAGAACAGTCCCCTCATTGATTAAAAAGGCTCAAGTATATTTTTCTTCTAATTTATGAGGAATTATGCAAAACCACCCTTTGTGGACCCTGGCTCCACTCTGTTTCTAATTTAGTGCAGCCTAGTGCTTGATTGTCCCCATCATGCAGGCAAAGATAAATGAACAAGGGAAGCCTCCTCATTTCGTTGGTCCCTGATTCTTCTTCCCCTACCGTCTCTCCATCCATGATGTAGTCTCACCCCGCATGGGCAGACCAGCAAAATTAATAGATGGCCAGGCTAAGGATTTGCTGCTTCAGCATGATGAAGGCAGGAAGTGTAATATGAAATTGGTTTTAAGGCAGTGTTAGCCCTGTGTAGCTCCTACATCAGCTTTCTTAAACAAATAAAAGACCCCTTTTCTCTATTGTTCAGATCAATTGAACTGGGTGTGATAAAGCTCCTGAGAAATACAGAGAAATGGCTGCCATCTTCAGGACAAAATTAAAACAGAAAGAGGCCCCTGTATGCTTGGATCACTTCTTCTTGCTGAAGGAAGTTTCCTGTATTTGAAAAGAGAAATTAGAAAGTGTTTTCTCAGCCGGCTGATAGCATGTCAAGGATAAATACTACTCAGGAAATAAATAATGTTAGAGTTAATATATGGGATGCTTCAAGAAGCAATGTCCTTCTTTCACAGAGATCCAGAGACTGAATCAAGAGGAGATGACACATGAACAAGGAACCCAGGAACTCTGAATCCAGAGCAATCCACTTCTAATGAATAAATAAGGGTCATTGTTTCTTTTTGTTGTTGTTTATAAAGGCAAAATCAACATCTCTTTGAGGATTCATAATATTTGTCATAATGTTAGGCTCCACATATGCATAAAAATAAGCACGATGTGTGCTGTTGTGAGCCTAAATGAGTTTATAGTCTAACGAAGGGACCAATGAGCAAACATCAGTTTGTGTTTAATGAGTTAAATTACCATTGTAATCTGAGAAAATAAAAACAGAGGTGAGAATAGTCAGGAAAGACTTCTCTAAAGAGGTCATAATGGAAGAAAGAGATGTTAGTTTTTCCAAAGGCATAGACAGGAAATCTTAAGGCAGATCAGCATGTGTGAAGGCCCTGAGGCAGAAAAGGCTGGTGTCTGTTTAGTGATTGAAAAAATATTGGAGCTAGAGTCTAGTGAGGAAAAGGGAAAGTGTTAAGTGAGCTTGGAAAGGTAAGCAGGGGATAGATGTTCTTTTCATTATCTCTAGAAGTTGGAATTTGTAACATAGAGGGTGCAAAAAACCAAAGGTCCATTTCATTTTGCATATTACTAAAGGATTCTGAAGACTTAGTAGTCTGAATAATTTTCTCCTGAGTAGTGACAGGATAACTGTTTCTTTAGGAATGTATATTGGACAGAAGATCATTCTAATAGTACTTTACATTTGCATAGATGTTTCAATTGGCAAGTGTTTTTCACAAGGGTTCTTTTCCTCTTCTTAAAAATGTTTCTAAGTGAGGAGAATTCAGGGTAACGGTCAATTTCTCAAAAGAGATATGAATCTCCAAACACACAGGAAATGATGCCAATTAGTAGAAATTATTTTAGACACCTTTTATTTTAAAAGTTGTCATGTTAAGTGTTGACCTAATTCTGAAGCCCTACAAAATCTAGATGGGGGTAAAGAATTACGTTCCTCTAGAAACATTCCATGCATTGTAGTGTCCCAATCCGTGGGATGGAATTGCATTTACATAACGTTTGGGAATAGCTACAACTAACAGTGGATGCCACTAGTAGAGAAGGATTGATAGGAAAGGAGGATAAAAGAATGTTCTGGGGTGATAAAAATTTTCTGTATACAAAAAATTAATAAATAAAATTGTGACTGGGTCCCCAGGAGATGTTAATACATGATCAGATTTGAAAAATCACAATTTTGGAGGGAATACCTTGATTAAGCATATGACCTGGCAATGCAGAAAGAGGAAAGCACAGCAAATAACACAAGCATTAATTGTGGGGCTATTTGATCAAATTCATTTATTTAGGCAGAGAGTGCTAAAACCAGTGCTATTCCCATTACCTGGAAAAATGTCGAAAAGGCATATTTCTAGTTTCGACCTCTGTGATCCTGACTTAATAAGCATAAGGATGGCTAAAGAAGCCACCTTCTCACAGGCATCCCAGTGGTTGTGTTACTGAAAAGATATTGATTTAAACAGTCACTATAGTTGAGATTATGCCCCAAATGACTCTGTATGCCTTATGAAATGTTTGATGCTTTGCTAATTCATATCAAATACATGGAAAATAATTACCCGGAGTTTAGAAACTGAGATTTGTACTTTAATGATTAAAATATATTTGATTTGTCTGTGTAATGATTTATTTACATTTTATTGCCTTTCATGTTGGGGTTGAGGAGTTGGGAGTATAAAATGTCCAGAACAAGGAGAGCTCATAGAGTAGTTGGAGAATTTAGCCATGTCTGAACATGACACTTGTAATAATTGCCAGAAATATGTCTCCAGACACCGCCACCAGAAACCTGTTAATATTAAGAATATGATTTAGTTATTTAAGACTTCTCACAATGTAGTGAGAAATTGTTATTCAATTTTATACGTATGACCAGTACTTTTTCAATTTTTCCTAAGTCGTCTTTAAATCTAATTTAAAAAAATCTCTTCTACTATTTAACAGTGATAGTCTCACCATCTAATACTGACATCGTGTTTACATTTTAGACTTAAATTATAAATCAGGAGAAAACAGTTCAATAATCTCAAATCCATTTTTGGATCAGAAGTTTTTCAGGCTGCTTTTCTTTGTGCATGTGTGCCTCTAGGTTCATTTGTCTGTGTTCTATCTCACTGATTTTCATTCAGAAAGTTTCTAAACACTGATACTTCATTAATTACTCATTTCAGAGCCTCAAGAAGTTCTGATGTTCAATTCTAAACAACTAACCAAGACAGGAAAAAAAGGAGTCATAGAAGACATCTTAAAAGTGCTTTCAAATGTAGGTCACAAAACAAATTTGTTCCTTCAGTGTAAACCTGGTAGTGCTTCATCTGTAGGCTTTTGTGGTCTCTGCTCTTCTGAAATAGCAGGAAATGTTTTAACAATTAGAGTGAGCAAATTGTAAAGGGAAATATGGTAGTGAGTTACCAGCCGAGTCCTTAAATAAAACATTCCTTTCCTAATGTAGTCCTGATGCTGCTCCGTCTTCTATTAGTTGGGGCCACTGCATTGCCATAGGCAAGAACCAAACATACAGTAGTTTGATAAAGGTAATACACCCAGCAATAGAACAAAAACACAGTTATGATAGGAGCAAAGAAGATATAAACCTGCATGTATCTTTAGGCATCTTTTTGGTTTCCCTTGAACAGATTAAAACACAGACTAATTTCTGTGATGTGTGTCTCATTTGCTTTCTTTAAAAAGTTCTAACTTTTCTAAAATCAGACCTTACTTTTTTTTATTGGATCAAGCTTGAAGAAAGAAATATTTGTGTATGAGTTATATCCACTTATTTTTTAAATTATGTGAAGACAAGGGTATGTATTTGAAACTAAAAATGCTCAGTGAGTAGAAAGAGAAAATATTCAGGGGAATATGTCTTTTCACATTTCTAGTAAAATAATTAGAAATATTTTTAAAATTAGGTTTCATATATTATTTTTCAGATGAATTAACTGTTCAAAGCTCTCATCCAAAACATGAAAAAATTTCAGTGGTTATCCCCTTAAATCCCTTTAAATCTATTATATATATGTATATACATACATATTTTTATCTCAGGTTATATATAGTGTTAGACAAACAAGTCAACAATCTTAGTTCAAAAGTTCAGTGGAAGTAACTTCATCAAAATATTAGAAGTATTTAGTGTGTGAAAAAAATATGATCCCCTTTTGAAAGTTGTTCTATGTGATGCTCTTGATATTATCTTTTATTATTAATAGCACTCTAAATCCTACACTAACTATAATATGTGATTTTTAACTAAGAATTAGCATCATAAACAACATAGGATTAGGTTTCTGTTTGAGTGCGGTAACCAAAGAGAGCTCAAAAAAAAAAAAAACTCCTTAAATATACACTAGGACCTTTTTTTGAGTAAGTGTAAGTATCCAGAAAGATTCAAAGTTGGTCAACTTGAATTCAATATGCCCCATACTTATATCCCATTATAGCATATTTGTTAAAAACTTGGGCCCTGGGGTCAGACTTCATTGATTCAAGATTGTTCTCCATCACTTTAGTAACTCTTTGACCTCAAGCAAGTGTTTGTATTACAAAGGGTCACTTTTTTAATTAAAAAAAACTGGAGTAATAATTTGATCTGTATTATTGGGTTGTATGAGGTTGATAGGAGAGACTTCATCTAAGGCATTCCACAGAGTATTTGCTTTCATGTCTCAGGCAGTTAATGCTCAGCTACTTAAAAGCAAATAGTTATGCATTTTGTGCTAGCTGGTTTACCTCACTCTATGCCAGCCTTCATTTTTAATTATTTTTCTAATTTGGACATGTTCAGAAGCATTTTGAAAAGAAAGAGAGAAAGGAAATACAATTATAACCAATTAAGAGTCCCTACTTAGTATCAGATTTAGTCAGGTGTTAAGTAATGTTAAATAAGATGAACCTCCATATACTGGAAAGTTTGGGAATTTCTTGTTCCTTTGAGTTTGTCATATTACCTCTAGACTATCCATTGTTTTGTACATTCTGGTAGAGGGTATAAATCTATGAATTGTTCTTCAACTTCCCATGCAGCCTAATTTGTTAAACCTGCAGACACCTTAACGTATTCTTTTTTGAGCCCATTTTCAATTATTCAAATACAATTTTTATAAAATATGAAGTTTAATCCCATTCTTCCTCAAGGATATTTTTCTTGCTAGCCTGGTTTTCTCCATAACACCATTACTTATATTAAGTAACGTAAATTAAGAACTTCTATTTATCTTTTATTGCCAGTTATAAATGTGTTTTCTGCTATATTTTAATTTCCACTTTTTAATTCTTTGAATCCATATTATTTAGCACCATTCCCGGCATACATGTGATATTAAATAAATGTTTGTTACTAATGATAGATATGTGATTATAGAATATCTGGTCTGATGATAACTCTAAATTATGTTTAGGTGAAGCATTAACTTTACACAGCGTCTCAACTACAGCACAAAAAATCCTAATAAATTCTAGAGATTTTAGTTATGAGGAATATCTAGGTATGTATAATGTAAATGATTTTATTTGGAGGAAGATAGAGGTGCCTGTTTGTTGTATCTGGAAAGATAGCTACTTTTTAACCATTTATGTGAAACAAATAGCAGTATTCATTAATAAATAGCCAATTTATCCAGAATCAAGGTACATTTAAAATAGTGTCAGAGAGGAGAAACAAATAAAAAGTGCATTAGAAGTTTAACAAAGCTGACTCAGAGATCTGAATTTATTCTACATGTGGAATCCATCAAACTGACTTTAGTGGCACTTGCAAACTTCCCTTTTCTGTAACTGTTCCTCATTAAACTCAGAGGGATCGAGGATAACTTTTTTCAGTAATTTATGACATTTGTGTCTATTTGCAACAGTTGTAAAAATACAGTATAACCAGGAAACATCATAAAACACTCATAAACTTTCCTAAAGGCAGCCAAAGAGCGAGACTTTCCATAGCAGTTAATGATACAAATGTGAGCGAACTATCCCTCGGCAGAGGCTGTATGAAATCTGTGAACTATGTAATGCATTTTAGCAAATATTTAAAGCATAAAAATAAAAACAAAATCAGTTTTGTATAAAGGAAAACTTATATAAAGGAAGATTTCTCAATAATTCTGTCAACCTCAAGTATAAATTATTATGGGAGAAAAATCTATGTTACTGTAAAATATCTGGTCTTATCACAATATTTTAAAATATAGTGTTCTCTGTGAGGTTATAATTTACTTACTTCTTAAAACCAATGAGTTCAGTTTATTATAGGTGGAAAGTGAATTGTTTTCCATATGGAAAATTCAGACTAATATTCCATAAATGGACAATTTCATAAGAAATTGCAAACACAGGAAATATACATTTATAAAATTACAGATACATATATATATATGAATATGTCACCTTAGTTTAATTTTATTGTGAATGACATATATTGTACAACTTTTAAAATAATATCTGAAGGATTTGGGTGCTTTCAAAGTTCACAGTTTATAGTTTCTTGCACTACTCCATGGGAAAATAATTCCAAAGTAATGTGGGCAAAGAATTTTTGCTACCCAATTGATAGTATTTGCTGAATTCAATTTATTTTCTATTTTCTGTGTTCCTGATATATTTTTGTATTTATTGGAATGCGTGAGACCTTTCCTCCCCAAGCCATACAAGAAATGCCTTAGACCCGGATTGCCATTGTCAGGCAAATTTCTTCTCCAGAAACTAAGCTGTTGAGAAGATTAAAAAGAGATGAAGTTTGCATAGGTGTGCTACTAGTTTGAATTATTCCTACTGAACAGAATAAAAATCAGGTCACATTCTAGGTACACCTGGCATCAGCAACGCAATTCCCATTGCTATTATTGGCTGGATCTTTTGGGATGCCTCTTTCTGGAATTCAAAGATTATTCAAGCACAAAGATAAAATGCTTGGCACAGAGAGCTTTTCTAGTCACAATCTGAAAAACAAAACAAAGCAAAATGGTGATAATATCTTGGAAGAGTCTCTAGCCAGACTATGCTTACTCTGGAAGATCTCCTTTCCAAGAGATTCAGAAAAAAGAAACATAAGAAAGAAATATAAACATATTGTCATCACCATATGCAGTCTGCTAACCATAGTAAATGTAGTATGATCAGTCTCTTAGTGACGACATGGAACAAGATAAAACAGGCACCCTAATGACATTGGCCCTTATGGAGAGTTCTGGTCAATGAAATAAGTTTAGTTGACTTTCTTTCCAGAACTATCTTTCCAGAACTCCGAACATCCAACAAACCCTTAGTTTCTGAGCACGTACTTTTATCATCTATCACTAAAGATTTTAAGACCCAAATTGTAAAGTCAAAGAGAACAAAGAAGAATATGTTTTATTTTAAATAATAAGAGGAAAAAAGTAGAAAGCAGAGTAGTGAGATTGAAATTTCTCAGAAGTGATCAAGGAAAAAGAAAGAATAGAAAAGAAAAGAAAAGAACAGAAAAGAAAAGAAAAGAAGAAAAGAAACAAAAATAATGACAGTTCCCCTTATTTTCCTAAATTGGAAATACTACTGTGGAGATCACATCTCTTTCCATGAATACTTCATCACAAATATCTATATCAACAGCTATATTAAATATGGCAGTACATACCTATATGCATGTATGTGTGTTTAAAATGAAACTGCTTAAGTGGATTGAATCTAAAACTAGGATTTTAGTGAAAAAGATGACAAATAGCAAAACTAATTGCATACTAGGATGGACACAGTCCAAATGTCCTCTGTAAACTTGGTTTCTTTGTTCAGGCACCAGCAATGTAGAATATTGACATTACAGAATGTAAACACATTCATGACACTTACATCATTATGTCACATGCTGTTAATCACCTAGCATGTTGTGAAATCTGCTAACTTGCTATAAAATACACACTTTTTTTTTTATTTGGAAATGTTTCAACTTATTGCCTTTCTTTCTAAAAATGACCTGAAATTGATGTTTTCAAGACATGGCTAAACATTTATGACACTAGTCACAGAGGAACACCATGATTGTGTGTATGCTCACTAGCATCCATTTAATAGCTTTCTGTTTGTGTATGTGGTGTACCTCGCAGTCAGAATCTGAGAGCTCTATTATAATGGACTGAGAGAGTTCTCTACTCTGATAAATCAAAACTGTGCTGAACATTTCAAAGACAAAAAGGCAATGAAGAGGTCATCACTGGCGAGACTCGTGTCTTAGAATGTGCTAGTAATAACTTACATATCACTCCCCATTCCTTTATTAAGATTATAAATACCTGATGAAAATGAGAGAGCAATGGCTAATAAATATACTTTTAGCTGTGAAGTGTTTTTTTGCTTTTGTTTTTGTTTTTTATTCTTCAAGTCTTGTCTGTAGATCTCTAGATGTGGTCTTGATTCTCTATCATTTCAAAAATGAAAATGTCCAGAAAAAATAGTTTTGATGCATTTTGTTTTTCCAATAGCTTAATATTCAGAAGCAGGCTCTATGTAACACTCATTTCTGTTGTCTTTCTAGCTTTTTTGAGCTACCATAGAAATTGTATTACAAGGATGATTTCTGATGAGATCCTGTTAAATAAAACAAGTTCTTACCCACATCCTCAATCTATTGGTGCCCAGTGGAACAGAGTCTCTTAGTCATCCCTCTTTTTCTGTTAAATCAGTGGAATCATGGGACACCTGGGTGGCTCAGTCGGTTGAGTTCCGACTTCAGCTCATGATATCGCAGTCCATGAGTTCGAGCCTCACATCGGGCTCTGTGCTGACAGCTCAGAGCCTGGAGTCTGCTTTGGATTCTGTGTCTCCCCCTCTCTCTCTCCACCTCTCTCCTTCTCAAACTCTGTCTATCACTCTCAAAAACAAATAAAGATTAAAAATTTTTTAAAAAATTAATCAATCAGTGGAATCTTGCAGCAAGAAAACTCTTAGTCACTACTTGCTAGTCTTCTTTTTCAAGTGTCACAGTTATTTCTTTTCCCAAACACTATTTATTTAACTCTTGGTAGTAAAAATGCAGCAATGTAAGATTATTGCTCTTAAATACCATTTTGTGTGTAGTGGAGCAGTGGAAATGGAGCACTGAAAGTTTGGGGCACAGCCTTCACATATTGCTCGAGGCCTTTACTCATGATTTCAGGTAACAGTGTCAACAATATGCAAGTCAGTCTCCTACCCATCCGTTTTCTGAATTTTTCTTCTATGACTATGTCTAGGTGGGAGGGAAGATTGATAATGAAAGGATTAGGAGATCGCGTAACTATTTTGGCAGGAAAAATAACATTTCCCCTCTGGGAAAAGAATGTTTAAAGGGACAGAGTTATGTTGCTTTGTTCCCCATAGCCTAGCTCTGTCATACACTGACTGGGTTCAATGAGCTACTCCATACATGGACATAAGGCATTCATTCTGTAATAATGATAGGTAAAGAAAACAAAAAATTTCCACCTATATTTGGAATTTTATATTTCAACTCAATTAAAAGAGAAATGTTGTGATATGTAGTTGAAAAGTCATTTATGAAGCACTTATTGGCCTTCAAATTATTTTAAGTAAATTAAAGATATATTTATTTGTCAACAATTACTATTCTCAATAAACTGGTCCTTAACCTAAGAGAATGGGGGAATGTATCGAGTGGAATGAGTTTTTAAAAATTTACTATAGAGGTGCCTGGTTGGCTCAGTTGGTTAAGCATCCAACTTCAGATCAGGTAATGATCTCGTGGTTTGTGAGTTTGAACCCCGCATCAGACTCTTTGTTGTCAGTGCAGATCCCCCCTTAGATTTTCGATCCCCTTCTCTCTCTGCCCCAACCCCTCCCTCTCCCTCTTTCTCTAAAAAATAGATATTTTTAAAACTTAAATAAAAGTTTACTTTCAGAAAGTCAAGAAATTAAGGACTATTACAATTTTTAGCTTTCCCATTTTGATAAATTTTAATGGTATTTTTAAGCAAAATAGGGTCCTTAATGAATAGATTACAAAAATTTTCTTCATTTTTAAAGTCTGATTTTAGTGTACAAATTGGAATGCTTTATTTAGGAGCTGACATTAATCTTTCCAATATATTAAGTGAAGTTCATGTCCTTTCTAGAGTTTAATTAAAAATATATTGATGGAAAGGCAAAACAGCAATAATGGTAATGGGTAAAACATTAACTCAGTGAGGGGGTACCTGGGTGGCTCAGTCGGTTAAGTGTCCGACTTCAGCTCAGGTCATGATCTCATGGTTCGTGGGTTTGAGCCCCGCATCGGGTTCTGTGCTGGCAGCTCAGAGCCTGGAGCCTGTTTCAGATTCTGTCTCCCTCTCTCTTTGCCCTTCCCCCACTCATGCTCTGTCTCCCTTTGTCTCAAAAATAAATTTAAAAAAAAAAGAAAATTAACTCAGTGAGAAAAGCAGTATTTAGAGAATTTCATGTTAGAGAATAGAAAGATGATTGAAAGAGTAATAGGAAACATTAAAAGGGTTATATACTATACTGTGTTTTCATTGACAAATAGGTGAGAGAGAACAACAAATTTTAAACTAAAATAAATCATTTTAAAACAACATTGATATAAAAAAGTTCCCTAGGTCACAAATACATATTGACTGTCCTTCCACTCTCCATGAGAATAAAAGTTATTCTAAGGTCATTCTCTACTACATAGATAGATGAAGCATCTTCATGGACTCAGTATTTAAATTCAAATTTTAAAATTTTAAATTTAACATAAATTTAAATTTAATTTAAATTGTGTTGTAGTAGATGGCATGTAGTCAGATTTGATTGCAATATAACTCCTACTACTTACGACCTGAATAAATCTAGAAAGGCAAGTATTGAATATATGCCACCAGTTTTAACTGTAAAATAGGAACAGTCATTCCTAGAAAGAGCTTGACTAAATGTTTTTAATTAAGTCAGATTAAATGAGATATGCAACATGACTCATCTTAGATTCTCATAAACCATAAATTTTCTTCTTATCCTTCTCAGATATCTCCTGAGATGTAAACATATAACAATAAAAATGATTTAGAAACTTTTGTTTTTATCTATGATAGAATAGTAAGACCAAAACTCCCTTTAGGAACTAGGGAAGCTTGATATGTCAGAAATATCTGTTTGAAAGCATGTGAGCATGGGTGAGACAGCCAGGGTTTTTGAGGCCAAGATGGAAAAAAGGGTCATAAAGACATGAGTACATGTTCCCTCCCCTACCCGTTGGGGCATTTGTTGATTGTTGGTGTGGGACCAACATTGGACATTCCAGGAGGAGTGTAAGAATACAACAGAATTTTCTTCTATATTATGGGGCTGGCTTATACAAAATGGAAATTTTGCACTGCAAAGATATACATTATATGAGCATTCAGATTTTGGGCTATAAGGAAGCATGGAAGTATTCAATTCTTTTCCCCCTGAGGTGCTTGGTGAATTCTTAAACTTCAAAAGACAAGAGTCTAAAAAGTCAAGCAGGGGCACCTGGGTGGCTCAGTCAGTTAATCTTCTGATGGTTGGTTCTGGCTCAAGTCATGATCTCACCGTTCCTGAGATGGAGCCCTATGTGGCACTCTGTGCTGACAGAGGGGAGCCTGCTTAGGATTCTCTCTCTCTCTCTTTCTCTCTCTCTCTCTTTCTCTCTCTCTCTCTCTCTCCCTTTCTGCCCTCTCTCACTCATGCTCTCTCTATCTCTCTCAAATTAAATAAATATTTAAAAACATAAAAAAATTAAAATGTCAACCAAAAAGCCACTAAAAGCACAATCAATGTTCTGGGACCTCATGGTGTAGACTAGTCCAATTTGGAATTCAGGACCTCCCAAGAAGTAAAGGGTCTTAGAATTCTTTCTGTTCTCTCAACTGAGAAGTGTTGTGCGTTACACCTGAACAGTGACACCTATATAGACCGAGCATTACAAATAATGCTCCCAGACTCAAATATATTCAGTACGTGTTTGAATTAAGGTAATTTTTCCTGTTCTGACTTTGGAGAAGCAAACTTAGAAAGAAACACAGAGTTAGCATCATTCAGAGATTCTTCGCTTTTTCATATTTAGAAGATGGAATTCCATCAAGGACCATCAGGCATAAAATAAGAAAAAGAAAGAAAAGACAAAGAGAAGAAAAAAAGAGAGGATAAAATGCACCCTATGTATTACACAGTTTGCAATTATAAAACACATTTTTTTCACTAACGCGATTAATGCAAAATATAGATGGCAAGATGAAGAATTCCAAAGATTTTAGCCTGAAAAGTTTTCATATAATCTTTTTATCTTGGTTCCCAAATTTAACCTTAGTAGGCTAAATTAATTCTGGACTAATGCATTTATTTCAAATATGCAGAGGTTTGGACATTACAAAGAAAGAAGTAAGTAAAATTTGAGAATTGTAAAATGTAGTAAATGGGGGCACCTGGGTGGCTCAGTCGGTTAAGTGTCCAACTTCAGCTCAAGTCATGATCTTGCAGTCTGTGAGTTCAAGCCCCGCTTGGGCGCTGTGCTGACAGCTCAGAGCCTGGAATCTGCTTCTGATTCTGTGTCTCCCTCTCTCTCTGCCCCTCCCCCACTTGTGCTCATTCTCTCTCTCTCTCTTTCAAAAAATGAATGAACATTAAAAAAAATTTTTAATGTAGTAAACAAAATTATTAACTAAGTAGATGGGTTTAATGATAAACTAATTCAATAAGGAGACGAATTAACACTGCAGAAGAGTGGAGTAGTGCATGGTAGGGTAGGAGAGTAGACAATATCTTGCTGGATTGAAAATAATAAAAAATATAAAAAACACAAACACATGCACACATATAAGAATAAAAGATGTATGAGATATGGTGGAAATGTATAAGATATTTAAAAATGTGTGAGATGTTTCAATTTAGTGTTCTAGGAGGACTGAAGAAAGAAAATTGAGTGATTCAATATTTGAATAATAGCCTTACATTTTTTAAAACTGATGCAATACCTCAACCCACAGACTCAATATACATTACATATCCCAAGCAAGACAAATTCAAAGTAAATGATACCTAGGCACACTCTACTCAAGGTACTGAAAAACCCAGGATAAATATATCATCTTAAAAATGACCACAGATACATTATTTTTATTTTTATTATATTTTAAATGTTTATTTATTTTTGTGAGAGAGAGAGAAAACACACCCACACAAATCAGGGAGGAGCAGAGATAGATGGAAAAAGAGAATCCCAAGCAGGCTCTGAGGTTACAGCACTGGGCCCAACATGGGGCTCGAACTCACAGCTGTGAGATCATGACCTGAGCTGAAATAAAGAGTCAGATGCTTAACCAACTGGGTCACCCAGGCACCACAGAGATAAATTATTTTTTAAGGAGCAAAAATGAAATTGATAGTTCAGCCATCAAGAGCAACAATGGAAGATAGAGCAACAATGGAAAATATGCTTTTAAAAAAATCTATTATTTAAATAGTGGATCTTAGTTCTTTGTATACTCCATTATCTTGGGGTCAGGCTTGCAATGAATTAGAATGTTTCTCACAGCCTTAAAAATGCTTTTTATATTTTAACATATGATAGACCTTAGTTTCTTCTGACTTTGAAAAACAGCATATTCTTTAGTGTTCTTAAGAAAATTAAATTACAGTCATAGCCTTGTCATTAATAGTGCAATACTTTCCTCTGGGTCAGCTACTGTGGCTTGTTCCTGTAACTGGCTGACTTTTCAAAACTTCTGAGTTCAAACAATATGTGGAATGCTTGTTGGTGTTCAATTTCTTCTTTCCTCTTTATGTATTTTACGTTTGTATTTCTCAAAAAAAATTTAAATTTCTTATTAAAATTTTTTTAATGTTTATGTTTGAGAGAGGGAGACAGAGTGTGAGCTGGTGAGGGCAGAGAGAGAGAGGGAGACACAGAATCTCCAGGCTCTGAGCTCTCAGCACAGAACCCAATGCAGGGCACAAACCCAGGAACCATGGCTTTATGACCTGAGCTCAATTCCCACGTTTAACCATCTAATCCACCCAGGAGCTCCTATCTTTGTGTTTTTCAATCACAGAAATGAAAGGCAATCTATCAATTACTTTATAAAAGAATGCTGAAAAATGACAGATTAAAAAAGGTAATGGTGGATAATATTTATTAAGACTTGAAAATAAAGAGATTGAATGATTCAAAATATGAAATAAAATAAATATTTCCCTATACATCTATGATTCTTTTCTTAGAATCAGCTTAATTCGAAACTAGCCTCAATATTTCAGTTCATAAAATAAAAAGTAAATATAAACATAGAATGAGAATTAGTATGAGAAGATATATTCCAAAAATGTATCATAGTCAAAATGGCAATGCTGGAGGGAGGCATAATGCATGAACTATATAGTACATTTCATTTTTGCAGAATTTCTTCTACTTGCATTTCAGTGAGATATTTACTTGATCTTTGCTTTTGAAAATTTCTCTTGCTCCAAGAAATGTCTTTAGTCCTTGTAAAGGTCATATTTGCCTCTTATATTTTCTACCTGCCTCCCTCCAGTAGTCATTAATTTAGCTACAGCTTAATAGGTAACTTCTACATGAATGTAGGGACTAACTCAAAATGCAGCCAGGCAAGTGCTTAATGCACATGAAAGTGATCACATTATGTGCTATTTCCCCCTTTGATAGTTGTGCCTATGGTTTGATGCATCAATGAAACCTCAACCACTTCTTTAGATTCAATTGGCTCTGATCTAATGCTTGATGGATTAAATTTGTGACAGTCTTTTCTAGATCTAGGCCAGCATTATTAAAAGGAGCTTTGTCTTAGAAGTTTTAATTGCATGATTACTGAAACACCACTCATTCCACAGAAAACCTTATATCTGTAAAAGCTTAGACCTTTTTAAGAGCCTAAATTTCCATTGTGTTCATTGTAAACATCTTATTAGTAGATACTACCACATTTGAAAGTTGCACTTTTATATGAACCTTGTTAATAAGAAAGAACTAAAGCCATTTAATTTGGTAAGTAAAAACTATCAACATCTTCCATTTGTAAAACAAACCAAGTCAGACATTGATTTAAAGTTAAATGAGGTTCACAAAAGATAGCTTTCAAGGAAACAAAGCCAAAGGGAGGTAGATACAGATGTATAGAAAGAGATTTATTATGAAGGTTTGGCTCATGCAATTATGGAGGCTGAGAAATTCCATGTTCTTCTGTCTGCCTTTGGAGGCCCAGGAGGATGGATATTCCAGCTCAAGCAGAGAGCAAATCCTTCCTTCTTTTGTTTTACTATCTATCCAGTCCCTCACAGATGGGATGATGCCCATTGGCACTGCTGCGGGTGGTCTTCTTTACTCAGTCTACCAATTCAAATGCTAACCTCTTACAGAAACAAACACAGTCACAGATACATCCAGAAATGTTTCACCATCTATATGGACATCCCTTAATGTAGTCAAGTTGACACATAAAATTAACCATCAGGATCAGGGAGTTTGAAATTTGCTTCGCAGTACCTTTTTGTAGATAAAACCAAGCCAAAACAAACCAAACCAAACCAAAACAAAACAAAACAAAAAACACAAGAAAGCAACAAGGATATTCAATACTGAAGATAAGGACTTTCCATATGAGAGTGATAGCTTGTGAGACAGGAAAGCGTATCATCTGTGAGACAGTGAACAAAAGTACTACTGACATTTTAGTTGGGAAAGGTAATTAGAGAAAATAGCACATCCAGTCAGAAAAATAATTACATAATGTTGACCTGGTTGGCATAAATGGAGACATTGGAGTGGAGAACAAGACCATCTGACTGCATTTCCCCGAAGCAGGAAAGCCCAGACTTTCCTTATTCAAACTGAATATAAACAAATACCTCTCTTTTTTACTTGTGCACAGTGTGCACTGCAAACTTGTTTTGGTTGGATATAGGAATGATTCTTGGTACATTGTGAGATCAGAATAAGTTTAAAAAGTTATATACAGTTAAAGATCATATAAAAGATGCTGAGTTTAACAGAATAATTTCTTGTTTAAAGGAGAGAGCAATGCTTGTTTTGCTAATTTTTCCTTAATTGTTTTATCCTTTAAAAAAGTGTACCTTTAGATGATCATCATGAGATTGAACTTGTCTAATAAACTATGCAGATTGAAATAATAAGTGTTGCATAAGGTATGTCACTGCTATTGTGACCAACAATTTTGAAAATTTTTTTTCAGTTTAGTAATAATATCATGTGAGGTTTACAAAAGTACAAGTACTTAGATTTGTGTAGAATATAATTGATCAAGTCCCACTAAATTAAATTTAAGAGAGCTATTGCATATTGTGAATAACGGCTTAATAAAACCTAGCATATTTGGGTAATCTTTTCTTGTTTTCTTCTGTTAAATATTGGTAGATATATTGCATCCAAATGATGATAATTTTTTTTTACTCTTTACCTACCTCCCAGGGGAGAGTGCTTGTGAAATATATCGTACACTTGGTTTTATAAACTTGCATGTTAGATATATTACCAATACCTCTGTGGTGAATAAATGTTCTACTGATCAAATGTAAAAATTCACAGCTGCTCTTCCATAGCCCTCAGCTTTCTCATATTTTTCCTGTCATTGCTCAGTCTAATTGTTTGCACATTAGCTTTTAATATAAAACCAGCCAGATACAGCCAAGTAAGATTTAATAATAATGGTTGGATTTATAAGCCCTTCAAGAGCTGGCTCTATGGCATTCACATTCCCAAAACTGTATAAATGTGGATCCTGGGAATGATTGCAGGACATGTAGTAAGTTGATGGCAAATCTGGACAACAATGGCATTTTATATGGCTATAATTTTTACAATTCTCAAAGCACTTTCTCCAAATTATCTCATCATATCCTCATGATAACTAGAAATTAAGTAGTACAGGCATCAGTTTTTTAAATCTTCTTTCTTTTTTACAGAAGAGTGACTCTGGGAATGAGAGTCTATAGGACTTAACCAAAGTCACAGGGTTAGCAAGCGGACTAACTTGTAGAAAATCATAATTTCCTTGGGAATAGCCACTATTCCCTTTAAATATTTTTCTGAATTCCACCATTGGCCAAACATTATTTTAGGGATACTGCAGTGACTCAAACAGACTAAGTGTCTGTTCTTTTATGGCTTTATATTCTAATGAGGAAGGCAGAGAGTAAACACACGAATAATAGAATACATACTAAAATTTCTTATAATGATAAATGTTATAAAAATGAAAATGCAGTAATGAGGACAATGGTGACAGTGAAAGAGGTGATAGAATGATTAGGACCAGACTGTCTGATAAGGTGATAATAACATAGAACCCAAAGGATGGCATTGAATAAGTAATTGGAGAATCTTCAGGCAGAACTTCCTAGGCAAAGGGACCTGCATACATGCAGGGGAAGAACATATCCGAGTTATATTGACGATGTAGCTTCAGACCACAGAGACTGCAGGAGAGTGGGAAAGGTGAGGGCAGAAAGTCAGCGGACAGGAGACTCAGGTGAGGTGTTTGGATTTTATTATCAGGTGAGTTTGGAAGACACTTTGGAGATTCATAGGGAAGGCTGCATTTTAAAGAGATTGTTTCAACTGTTATTTCATGTTTTCTCCAAGATATAATCTTCCTATCATTTTATAAAATCAAAACGAATTGAAAAATATCTTTTGTCAAGGAAAAGTATGGGCTTTAGATTCAGTGCTGCTTTCACATCTTGACCACACTTTTGTATGCCATGCCATGTTCTGGATCCCACTTTATTCATCAGGAAATGGATGAATAATGAGGATCTTAGAGGACTCCTGAAACACATGGACTTGCAACATATTTAGCAGTCATGGGTATATTTTTTAATGAAGTTGCATTATTAGTTTAGAAAAAAATGCATTAAAATTAGGTTTTATTGGTTCAATATTGGTCTTACCAAATATATGCAACTATCATGGATGTTTATTTTTTTAAGTAACTATTTTGAAATATAGATGGGCAAAGGACACAAAGGATAAGGTATATAAACTTGTCCTTTAGATTTTGGTTTTTAATTTTAAATGAAATGGAAAATCTTATGCTGTAGAAAACACAACATTATACCAGATGGCAGTAGCATACAGGTGTACCTCTGAAAAGCAGAAAGATATAACAGATATTAATAATGCAAATTCTCCAAGAGAAAATACTGCATTTGCTCATTTAGAATGTCAGTATGTTTGGTTATGAACTTATACACATCTGGATGTTTTCTAAAGACCATTAATAAACAGCTAGTGAGAGATGACATCAGTGGGAGGTGGCATTTATAAAAGGTTTTAGAAGATAATGGTAAAAGTCCCTAACACAAAATTAGATTTTTTCACAATTTTTAAATGTTAATGAGTATTCCAAACCTTACCCACGTTGCTCTGTAAAGACAATGGTTCACTTGCTGGAGTTTTCTTCTCCTATGAAAAGGCATAAAAATAATCTTAAAAAAGAAAATGATTGCTCCCCCAAATCAATAGCAATGAAGACAAATACCTTGGAAGAAACCTACAAGTCTCATGGAGTTAAAAGTTTTATACACTAATGCAGGTTTATTTTGGAAGATAAAGAGAAACAGTGTTTCTTTAAGAGAAACGATTTTTACGAGTGCAAGTATTTATAAGCCCAAATGAGCTAAAGTTCATTGTGAGAACCAATAGTCAAAGAAGAAAAAAAAATTCCTGGGCTATATATAAAACAAGATAATTTCATTGTATGCAACATATTTCATGCAACTACATTATAAAAATATTTTTTTGCAGCTAAATTACATAAGACCTCGATAGTACATGTGTGTTGTGTGATATAAATGTATTGTGTTGTGACCAAATTAAACAGTCAATCACAAAAGACCTGAGGAAGAAAGGAAGTCAGAATTATAGGCAAAAGTAGGAAATATAAGGGGGCTGTTTTAAATGGTACCTATAGTCAGAGAAAGAATCCCCTGGTGTAAAGATAGAATAAAAGAAATATCTAAATAGCAAATTGTGGATAGAAAACCGAAAACAAAATCATGACCAAAAAAAAAGCAAATAACATAACAAGTTTGGATAATCCACTGTTCTGGGCAGTTTTTAGAAGTTGGCTCCAACTTCAGTACAGTCATTCAACTTCAAACACATGGCAATGACAAAGATCAAAAGAGAAAATCTCAGCAATTAGACTCACAGCACTATGGATTAGAAACTTAATCAATGGTGCTGGAATAAAGCCAAGGATCTCTAGAGGCCGTGACTGGGAGTGCAGTGTTTGTGGGGTAAAGAGAATGTAGGTAGTAGAGACTTAGTGATTTTGCAAAGATGTGGAGTTATCACAAGACACAAAGCTTGAAACCAAGGGTTTGGGCGGGACTCCCAAGCATGTAGACCAAGGCTGAAAAATAATGGCTGTTAGTTGGGTTTTAGTTTTCAATAAACTGATGACTGAGAGCATAGTGAGAAGAAGGTGCAAATAAATGTCCTGATGACAAAAAAAATGAGCCAAATTTTCCACTAGTTATGTAACTGGCCCTGGGATATCCTCAATATCATCTTTTGAGTTGGACATATTGGTCATATGTGGAATTCACACTAAATAGCAGGTTAAGGGTAGTAGATTAATTGATCCCAGTGAAAGAATTGAAGGTAGTAAATTCAAGAGAGACTCTTCTCATCA
>NW_027529597.1:571483-602419 GCF_008692635.1 Crocuta crocuta
TGAAAAAAGCCACAACCAAAAAAAAAAAAAAAAAAAGCAAAACAACAATAACACAACCAACAACTACCTTTGAAAGAGACACCAGGCAAAATTATGAAATAGCTTACATGCTTATAATCTAAATATTGAGGAAATCAAATGTGTAATGATGGTCTAAAGACCATCATTTTAAGTTTTAATCAAATATACAAGTGAATATTATATTTTGTCCCGACTTTCTAACCCCTTTTTGTTAACAAAATTATAAGAAGAAAGGGAAAAAAACCCTCATTTAAATAAACATCAATTATCCCTTCTCTAGTCAGTTCTACCTTGGGAGAAAATCTAAGGAGAATATCAGAAGAATTTGTGTTTCAGACCAAGAAGGAGAAAAAAGTCACAAAGGGCTAATTTGAACCTATGTGTTAGACATAAGGACTTATTTCACACAGCTGGTCTATTTAGTCTCCCACTACATGGTTGGAATCAAAGGTAGGCATTAAATCATGTGATCTCTAGTCTGTTCTGGCCTCAGCGTTTGAAAGAAAAGTACCAGAATCCCATCACATGCTTTGCTCTCCTGGATTTACCATTATCCCCAGAAGGTAGGAATTACTTAGAGTGCAGGGAACTTGAAAAAGAATCCAAGATTGCTGTAGAGGATAAACCTCAAATTCTAGCATATGATCGGTTTCTGGACTGGAAGATAAGTTATCCAGCCTAGATTTAGACAAAGAAATTGTCTAAATCTGCAAAATTTAGACAAAGAAATGAGAGAAAAACAAACGAACAAAAAACACATAAATAAACCAAAAAATCCCGCTCAAACTGAACTTGAAAACCAAATTCTAAATTTTATAAGTGGATCTAGTTTTAACAAAAACACTCCACAGAATCAAGGATTAGAACATAAATTACTCTTAAAAAACTACAAAGAGCTTAAAATAAACCTAGTTTAATAAACTCACAGTCCAGGGAGACACATTGCAGGTGAAATAGCCTCTAGCTTGATCACAGTGAAAGAAGTGGTGAATTTCAGGAAAGTACTTGATGTACCTCTTGCCCTGCCCCACCCAAATATCAAGTGTTAAAGGTAGTTTTTAAGACAACAAGAGGCAATCAGAGAAAGGCAAATACCATATGATTTCAGTCATATGTGGAGTTTAAGAAACAAAACAGATTAAAATAGGGAAAGGAGGGAAAAATAAAATAAGATAAAAACAGAGAAGGAGGCAAACCATAAGAGATTCTTAGCTATAGAGAACACTGAGGGTCCCTAGAGAGTAGGTTGTTGGAGCGATGAGCTAAATGGGTGATGGGCATTAAGGAAGGGACTCGTGATGAGCACTGGGTGTTATTTGTAAGTGATGAATCACTAAATTCTACTCTTGACATCAATACTACATTATATGCTAACTAACTTAATTTAAATAAAAACTTGGAGGAAAAAGAAAAAAATGTAAGCAAGGGACAGATTTTGATACTCCAATCATACTTAAAGACAAAGTCACAAATAATATTTGTATATAAAGCAGCGATATTTGTAAAGACAATATGATTTTCAGAGCAAACAAAACAGAGCAATATTTGTATAGAAAGAATATATGCAAAATTTGAGAAAGACAGCAATTCATAGATTGAATAGTCTGAGAAAGAGTCAAGGTAAAGATAAACTTACAACCACACATTTTATAGCAAATTTGCATGTAATGACTGATAAAGAGAAGCTATTAAAACCGTTTGAAGGAAAGGAGAGATTATGTGCAATGAATTAAGTCAGGCTGACCACAGATTTCCTACTTGACAGATGATAAAGATAAATATCCTCAAAAAGATTAGAGAACATAGCTCCAAAATTATATCCCATCCAAACTGCCACTCAACACTGAGCAAAATATTAAGAGACACAAAACTAAGAGAGTTAATACCTTCTGACCCAAACTAAAAGAATTGATTGATAGATGAGAAGATTGCAAACAGGAGAGAAAATGACATAGGAAACACAACAGAGCACAGAAAGTATACACAAGCTAACTTTATTAAGATTGGCTGAAAATTAAAAATAATTATCTTGTGTTTAAAATTATGTAAAAGTGAATCTATATAACAAAATAAATGAGATAGAAAATTCAATATGTTATTAATATTCAAGAAATGTGACAAAGTTACCATAATTTTGTTAGGTAAGATTTACAGGTACCTATGTGTGTGAAAATGTAAGTCACACCACGAAAATTCCTGAAACACACTTTGCATCCTTCAGACCACAAGAGAGAAGAGGATGGATATCAAGAACTTTATCAACCCAATCAAAATTTTTAAAAAGGCAGAGAGGTGTAGAGGGAAAACATAAACTAAATAAGATGCAATATTACATATTCATGGGATGCCTGAGTGGCTCAGTTTGTTAAGCAATGGACTCTTGATTTCGGCCCAGGTCATGATTTCTCGGTTCATGAATTTGAGCCCTGCAATGGACTCTGCACTGATGGCCCAGACCTCCTTGGAATTCTATCTCTCCCTCTCTCTCTGCCTCTCCTCCACTTGCACTTTCCCTCTCTCTGTGTCAAAATAAATAAATAAACTTGAAAAAAGACTTAAGATGCTATATACCATATTTTATATTTATAACATTGACTTGTTATATATAATAAATATTACATTAAAAACATTTCCAGAAATACAAAATCTGCTATGTTCTACTTATGAGGCATAAGTATGAGCATACATAAAATAACCACATAAAGATGATAATAGAAGTATGCGAGTAAATATGCCATATAAACATTGGAGAAAACAAACACAAGGCAGAGCAATATTAATATCAGATAAAAGGTACTTCATGGTGAAAGTATTAATGAGTGTTAACCTTGGCGATGCATAATTTCAAAAGAAAAAACCCACAGATTCTCAAGAAGACATAAAAACCATGAATATATAATCATTTAATATCAAGGCCATTAAATATATGAATTATGATAAAATTTTTCAAGAAGCAATTAAGAAATAAGGAAACAGAACAGATTTTTTTTCACACATACCCCTTAGAGATTGAAACTGTTAAATCAGGTGTGAAAAGTAATCAGTAGATATGAAGAAAATTAAACAGAAAGCTATAATAATGTTTGATACTAATACCTATTTACATAGGGCCTGCCCTTCCAAAGTAGAGAACATTTTGCAAAAAACCTTGTATTAGTTTATTTTCACTTACAAAGAAGAGTCCATGTAATTATACTTCAATGCAGTGACATTAAAATAAACAATAATAGCAATAAATGTTTGAACGCATAAATGCACACTAAATATCTCAAGGGTGCTTAAGGAAACTGAAATGACAATTGCAAAATATATACAAAATAGAACAAAACTAAGGTATTATGCATCAAAATCTGTGAAAAACAGCTATTGTTGTAATAAGTGGCAAATTTATAACTATCAATACATTTATTTGTAAAACAAAATTAGGAGAGGCAAAAGAACAAAATATGACCTTTATAGTAGAAACCTAGAAATAATGGCAACAAGAGCAAAACTGAATGAATAGAAGAGCATTGGGAAAGAAAAGATCACTATAATTTATTACTTTAACATTTCCATTCAAGGAAGAAAGGCCATAAATTGATATAAAACAAAAGAGGAATATAAATTCATTTACAGTAGTTTCTAAAAATCATAAGAATTAGTTTGAAAATTTTTTGTCAAAAAATAAAATTGATTCATAGAATATTGAGAAAACATAGAAACTATAAAAATGTAGTGAAAAATAACAGAAACCCTGAGTATTCCACAAAGAATATGAGCAAAAATGGAATCTGTAATCATAAACCTTTTTACTTACAAAAGACACACTTGACCCAGATGACTTTACTGTCAAGTAACAGATGTTCCTAATTTTACACAATTTCAGACAATAAATTTTTTTTAAAAAAAGGAAAGCTATTCAGTTTATGAGGCTAGTATAAGCTCAATAACAAAATCAGACAAGAACAGCAAAGAAAATTTGATACCAATTTCCCTAGACAATGCATGCAAAAAATCAAAATAAAATATTAGCAAATCAATTTCAATGTTATAAGCATATATATCCATATGTGCAGGCATACACACATGCAAACATATAAGATGTATTCTAACAAATTAGTGCTTAGTCCCAGGAATGCCAAGCAATGTAAATTTCAGATAAAACTATCACTCTATTTTGCTGCACAGAGTTTTAAAATAGTATGAGCTCAAAAGAAGCAGATAAAGCATTTAGTAAATTTCAGTACTTAACTCATGATAGAAACTGAAGTGACTTTCAACTGGAAGAGATATTTCTAAAACAATTTTTTAATGTTTATTTAATTTTTGAGAGAGAGACAATGCAAGTGGGGGAGGGATAGAGAAAGAGAGAGACACAGAATTCAAAGCAGACCTCAGGCTCTGAGCTATCAGCACAGAGCCTGACACAGAGCTCAAACCCCCAAACCACAAGATCGTGACCTGAGCTGAAAAAAATAGACTGCATTTATAAAATTAACAATCAAAAAGGTGCCCAGGGATAAAACCTCAAAATAAAATAAATTACTTAATGGATAAAAGTACCTATAAGTATTGTAACACCTCAAAGAAATTTTACACAAAGAATTAGCTATACTATATTCATGGATGGAAAGAGCCAACATTAAGATATCAATTATCACCTATTAATTTATAAATCCAGAAATAACTTAAATAGCATTCTAATGAATTTGGTCTATTAATATTGTACATATGGAAGAGTAGGGGCTATAAAAAATAAATTTTGAAGAAAATATGGAGGTGTCTAAAGAGGGAAACTTTTTATCTTTTTGTTTCTAAAGACAATATGAAAAACTGCAGTTTTTCAAAGCATGGCATTGGCAGAATTAGAGCAAGTAGACCAATAATTAGAATTTATTAGAACTCTGTATAATGTTTATTTGCATCAAAGGTAATCATTGCCAGTGGATGAGAAAGGGTTGCTATGTTCACGTAAAAATTCTGGCACATTCACTGTGAGAAAGCTAGATTTCTATTTTATCACATAAAAATAATTACAAATTTCACATTGAGACATAAATTTTAAAAATGAAATTTTAAAATTTCAAATTAAAATATTTTATAATGTTGAGTTTGGAAATTCCTTAGGCAATAATCAAGGATTATAAACCATAAGGTAATAAATTTGGCTACATTAAAGTTGAAACTACCATACCTCCAAAGATAGAACAAATAATATTTAAAAACATAGTAGAACACACTACAAAAATTCTTGCCATCTTTTAACCAATAAAGGATTGGTATTCAGAATTTGTAATTAACATTCAAAAATCAAAGAATGTATATATTTCTAAGTAAACAAAATTATATAAATTTGTTATTAATTAAATAGAAAATATTAAGAAAGAATAAAGCATATTAATAGATGCTTAATAGAGATAATTAGAAAATTAAGTCAGTAATTAGAAAATAATTAGAAAACACATAAAATAATATTTTATATTTATTGGAGTAAAATCTACATATCTCCAAATGTTAATAAAAGTGTGGAAAAGTAAAATTCCTACTCTTTTAATCATCTGGAGCACAATTTGGAAATATCTAATGCATTTTATAATGAAAATATCCTTCACATCAAAATTATACTTTGAAGTAGTGATGTCACATACACGTGCAGGAGGAGAATAAATATGTTTCTACAACTTTTTAAATAGTGAGAAGCTCCAAAATCTTTAGAATATTCATTAACAAATAAGTATTAAATATACATATATGTATATCTAAACATGGTATAAAGTACTTATATGTGACATTATAAATAGCTCAAACTGAGCACATATTTTAATTAAGAAGCAAGCCATATTATTATTTCTACAGCATAGTAACATTCCTACAAAGCTTTACAAATACAAAATAGCATCATGATTTTAATGTATGTATATATATATATATATATATGATGTGATAATATGAACATGAATAAGCTTGATAAACTTCAAACTCCTAATACCTGTAGGTATTAAAGAGCAGTATTTAACGGACTTACCCAGCACCTGTAATATTCTATGTCATACAAATTTGAATCAATTTTAGCAAAAATATTAAAATCTGGTAGAATCATATAGGAGTATATAATCCATGTGTCTTAAATGTTCTTTTTATTTTATTTTTTGTTAAAATTTTTGTTTTATGTTTTTTATTTATTATTGAGACAGAGAAAAACAGAGCATGAGTGGGAGAGGGGTAGAGAGAGAGGGAAACACAGAATCCGAAACAGGCTCCAGGTTCTGAGCTGTCAGCACAGAGCCCGATGAGGGGCTCGAACCCAAAAACCACAAGATCATGACCTGAGCTGACGTCTGATGCTTAACCGACTGAGCCACCCAGGCGCCCCATAAATGTTCTTTTTATTTTAGAATAGATTTAAGATTTATTTAAAAATTGCAAATATAGTACAGAGAATTCCTGAATATCGTATACTCTGTTCTCCCTAATATTAATAACTTATAATAGTATGGCACATTTTTAATAATTAATCAATATTGTTTTATTATAATTAGTTAAAATCAATTTTATTCAGATTTTCTAAGTTTTTATTAATTTTCTGGAATCCCATCTAAGATAAAATTACATTAGTCATGTCTCTTGAGCTTCTTGGTGTGACATTGTCTCAGACTTTTCTTATTTTTGTTGACCTTACAGTTTTGAAGGATACTGACAGGGAATTATGATATAATTAACCTATATTAGTACAGTTTTCTTATGATTTAGAATAAATTATAGGTTTCGGGAAGGAAAATCACAGAGGTAAAGCACCATTCTTATATCATTACAAGAGTATCTGCTATTAAAATGACACCACTGTTAGGGCACCTGGTGCCTCAGTTGGTTAAGCGTCTGACTTCAGCTCAGGTAATGATCTCAAGGTTCCTGGCTTTGAGCCCTGTGCCAAGCTCTGAGCTGACAGCTTAGCCTGGAACCTGCTTCGGACTCTGTATCTCCCTCTCTCTCTGTCCCTCCCCAGCTCATGCTCTTTTTCTCTCTGTTTCAAAAATAAATAAACATTTAAAAAATGTTGCCTCTGTTGATGCAAATTTGATCACTTAGTTGAGCTGGTATTTGTCCAGTTTCAACACTATAAATTTACTCTTTGTTACCAATTCCCATACTGTACTCTCTGGAAGTTACCATGTGTAGTCCACACCTAAGAAGTATGGAATTGTGTACCACCTCCCAGAGTGCAGAGTATCTATATAAGTTATTTGGAATTCTTCTGCATACGAGTTGTCTTTACTCCCCATTTATTTATTTATTCAATCCCTTATTTATATCAGTATATACTAATGAATATTTATTTTATTATTTGGGTCATAATATTTTACATAATTTTTTCAAAAGGCTCCAGCTTTAATCATCTGGAACTCTTTCATTTGGCTTATGGGTCCTTTTGATATACCCCTATCATCATTTTGTGTTTCTGTGTGTTTGACTTTGAACTTCTTACCTTACTATGGTGGTTACAAAATTAGTTCAGGTTCATCATGTCAGCCACAAATAATCTCTCTCACTATTATGTACTCTCACTACCCACTACTACGAATCAACATTTTTGAATCAATGAAAGTCTTGTTAGTGAAATAAAACAAGAAAAATAAATTAAAAATATTCATATTGGAAAGAAAGTAATAAAACTGTATATCTCATTCAAAGATGATTTATCTATGAAAAACAAACAAAAATACAACCACTCCAATTACAAAAAATTCCTGGTACTAATAAGCAATTGCTACATCATGTATGATTAACACAGAATTGCTATATACCAATAGCAAACAAAAATTTTTAGTCAAAGTTTAAAAAATTTAAAATACCACTTGCAATATCAATTAAAAAGTGAACTACTTAGATATAAATCTAACACAGTAATAAGTGAGCAAGTAGATATAAATAGATCTGTTTGTAAAAACCTCTAAAATTCTAAAGGAAGAAATCAAAGAATATCCAAATAAAAGGAGAGATATTCTATATTCCTAGTTTGGAAAACCTTTGATAGACTCCCATGTAAAAGCATAACACACTTGTGGAACTAGAAGAAAACCATCATTCCAAGTCACCCATTGAGCTCACTCAGTCTTCAGTCCAATTAGCTAGAATGATAATACATAAGACACTTAGAAGTAAATATGATCTGTTTTTTATCTTCTAGCTAGATGGAAAAAATTTATTTCTATTTTGAATCATGTTTTAGCTAATTATTAGGATTCCCCAGGTGAGCAATAGTTGTACAAGGTATTCTGAGTTTTAGCAAAGAAGATTAATGACAACATGTACACTTCTATAAGAATTCACTTAAGAGTTTATAAACTAGTATTGGAAAAATATTCACATTTTATTCATTTGACAAGCAGCTAGTGTTTCAGAATATATTTAAAAACTCATGCAGTTTAATAGTGAAATGAAAACTAAGGGCCACCTGGGTGGCTCCGTGGGTTAAGCCATCTGCTCTCGATGTCAGCTCAGGTTTTTATCTCATAGTTGGTAGAATCGAACCCCATGTCAGGGACTCTGGACTGACAACGCAGAGCCTGCTTAGGATTCTCTCTCTTCCTCTATTTCTGCCCCTCCCCTGCTTGCTCTGTCTCTCAAAATAAACAAATAAACATTAAAAATATAAAATGAAACATAAAATTTTAAATGAGTGGAGACTTTGAATACAGACTTCACAAAAGAAGCCATGTGACTGGCCAATAAAATCATTAAAATATCTCAGCATCATTATTTGCCAGGGACAAGCATACTTATGTGTTCCCACAATACTCTGACTAGAAAGAATAAAATTAAAACTTTGGAAATGCTAAATTGCCGGGAGCCGAACTTCATCACCCACCTGATGGCACAGCCCAGGGGGTTGACAAGAGAAGACTGCACAGCAGTTCTCTGAAAGTGAAGCTACCGATATCTCTTCTGCTATTCAATCAGCTTATTTTTCTTACTGGGCATTTCCCTATGACTTGGGAGTTAATTGATCATTAAAGAAAGCGTGTATCTGTAAAAGGTTACAGTAAGGGTAGATACTAAGAAAGATGTCATGCTTCAATTTCTCTAAAGAATAGGCTCTACCTATCTCAGCTATAACAAATGAAACTCGCAATATAAAAAACAGAATTAGCCCTTTAGCTTGTTAGGCATAGAAATAGTATGATTAAAGATTAATTCTAAAAAGTAAAAGAGCAGAAATGCAAGGAAATAACCAGAAAGTTTCCTCATGGATGAATTCCCTGGGAAACATTCTGAGAATAAGAACAAAAGCTTGACTCAAACATGTAGGAAGTAGAAAGCATATATAAGCTTGCCGAAGAATCAATTAACTGTCCAGATTGGTTCCCTTGAGCTGTCTGTGTCCATTCTTTCACGCCGACGCCATCCATCCTTCAAGGACCTCTGGACCAGCTAGAGTGGGACTCCGGCACTAAATGTCGCTGAGGATGTAGTACAGCTTCAATTCTTATGCTTTCATAGTAGAATTGTAACATTGCACGAGCACTTTAGAAAAATGTTTGGAAGTTTCTTTTATGGTTAAATATGAACTACTCTATGATCCATAACACTTAAAATCTGCTTTGAATTGTATGTAAATTAGACCTCAAGTAAATAAGCTATATAGTGGGAAAAAAGGAAAAAGGCTCTCCAAAATACACTGCCCAACTTTTCCTAATTTAATTTCCTAAAGCACGTTCTTTTAGAATAAAACATAAATAAGATATTATATACAAAAAGTGTGCACGTAGGGGTGCCTGGATGGCTCAGTTAGTTAAGCATCTGACTCTTGGTTTTGGCTCAGGTAATGATCTCACAGCTTTGTGGATTTAAGCCCCATATTGGGCTTTGTGCTGTTAGCGCTGAGCCTGCTTGGGATTTTCTCTCTCTCTCTCTCTCTCTCTCTCCCCACCTTCCTCTCTCCCTGCCCCTCCCCCACTGGTGCTGTTTCTCTCTCTTTCAAAATAAACAAATAAACTTAAAAAAATAAGTGTGCACGTAGTAAGAGGTAAGCAGGTAGTAAATGCTAACATGGATTTGAAAACTTGATTCAAAACATAAAAATTTCTCATCAATTGTTTTAATTCACAAAATGTAAAGCCTGGTGTTAAGTACACCATACTCAGAGAACAGTTAATAGCATTGTTAATAAACATGAAGTGTCTAGGGCACCTGGGTGGCTCAGTTGGTTAAATAAACATGCAGTGTCAATAGCTTTGAGTTTCCATTTACTTAAAATTCATTTTAAAATAATAGTAATGAATACCTTTTAAATATGATTTCTAAGTGAATTGTTTATACCAGTTCTCCTAAGCTGTGAAAGAAATAGTATTTTAGAAGCTATAATTGTTTTAGTCCATAGACTTCAAACACAAAGGTAATATTGTAAGTAGTAGTATCAGATTTGACAAGTGATAGAAGCTTTACTTTTTTATAGTAATAAAAATAATTCTATCCATTCATATATGACTAAGACAGATACTAGTTCTCACTTTTTCTGCATTATGTTAAATATTTAAACAAAAAAGGAAAAACAATTCTGAATTCATAAATTGTTTCCATATGCAAATGCATTTTTGTCTTTAAATGTTCTATGAACTTATAAATTATGATAAAATAATCTCCTATATATTGTTTTATAGTTTGTCAGTAATCTGCATTAGGAATTGAAGATTAACTTCCTATAGCAAGGAAATGCCCTAAGATGTGGCTTCTGGCTCATATATTTATTCAGTAGACAGTAATTGAGCACCTAGTGCTATAATGTGTACAGCCAATATAGAGCAGACCCCTAAAATGTAGATGCTTTAAACGATAAACTTACATCAATTAAAAAGACCATGGAAAAGCAACATAGTGATATGTCAACAATCACAAATATGGACATGATAGCAAGGTAGGACATAGGAGAATTGGTTAATTTTGAGGGTAGAGAGTTGGTGAAAGCCATCTGTACAGTAAGGAAGAACAGAGAATTATGTCAAACAATGAAAGTTCATTCAAGAACCACTCTACATGCTGAGGATTAGAAAGCCAGAGTCCCTGAAATCAATGTACTTATAAGCTGATAGGACAGATGATTGCTGCAAGGGCCCCATTCTTCACATGCATCTCTCAATAAGGATCACAGAGTTTGGAACAGGATAATTATTTGATGCTATTTGAATTAGTGCATCTAATCTTTCCCTTTGGGTCCTTGGATATTTTCATCGGATTAATGAGATTTAAACTGATACGTTAGTAAAGTTATTGTCTCTAATAAAAGAAACCAAATAGAACATTCCTCTGCATTGTTGTCCTGGAGTTTAGTACCTGAATTTACTTCCAGATCCCCACTCATTTTAAGGTAAGCTTAGACCAGTTTGCAAGTGATAATCTTTTGAGAGAGCTCTAGGAAGGCACAACTCTGATGGGCAATTAGGTGCAATGAACGTGGCCAGGTTGAACTTAAGAGACTTTAGTGGTTTGTAACTAGAGGGTTTGATGATCAAAAAATTTCCACTTCATAAATGTTACAGCAAAATTCAAGTCCTGAAACGACGTAGTTTTTCTTTCCTTTTCCCCCAGATTTCCCAAAAGATTACCTAGAGGATATTTTGATCTGTCAAAGATTTTGACCTACAACCCTCTACCCCTTTAAACTTTCTCTCTTTGTCAGCAGTTTGGAAATGCAAGCAGAATACAATGAACTTTTAAACTGAAAACAAAAACAAAAACAACCCACAATAGTAGTTCTATTTACATTAGTGTATTATCATAAAGACATTTTGATTTGAGAAGCTTTCAATTCTTTTCACATGTAAATACCAACTTGTTCAATCAATGTTACACCATGAAGAGCGGTAGGTTTTGATAGAAACCTCAGGCTGTCTGGCTTTAGGTCTGAAAGTTGTTTGTAGCCACTGAATTGATCATTGGAATTTAGATCTTTGAGCAATCGATTAAATTTTATTTTTTAAACATTTTTATTTATTATTGAGAGACACAGAGAGAGACAGAGTATGAGCATGGGAGGGGCAGAGAGAGGGGGAGACAAAATCCGAAGGAGGCTCGAGGCTCTGAGCTGTCAGCACAGAGCCTGATGCGGAGCTTGAACCCACAAACCACGAGATCACGACATGAGCCAAAGTCGGAAGCTTAACCGACGGAGCCATCCAGGCACCCTGCAATCTATTAAATTTTAAATGTTTGTTTATATCATCCATGAAGCATGGCATATTATCCAGTGTTTAAAGGCAAATGTTATATGTTTATAAAAAGCATATTAAGACTTTTTATTTCAAGGACTGTTCTTAAGTTTTCTCTTACCTTGGAGATAAATTTCATATTCAGTTTCGAGTCCCACTTTACTCATATAGAATAAGTTTTCTTATTCAGGCAGTCAACACAGTGGTACTATTTAACAAAAGCTTCTGCTCAGGATTGTGAAATTAGGCCCATTTCACATAGGATTTGTCTATCTGCAAATCAGCATTTGCTAAACAAATGCGGATAAGGTAATGGTGGGAGAAAATAATGTGTCCCTCTGTTAATGTTTATTTATTTTTGAGACAGAGGAGGAGCAGAGAGAGAGGGAGACACTGAATTTGAAACAGGCTCAGTTCAAAGCTGAACTGCTCTGAATGATCAGCTGTCAGTTCAGAACCGGATGCGGGGCTGGAACCCACAAACTGCGGGTTTGACCTGAACAAGGTCCGACGCTTAACGGACTGAGCTACCCAGGCGCCCCCATGTGTCCCTCTGTTAACTCAAAGTTGATGTCATCAATTTTCCTCTTTCCTGAGGCTTGCAGTATTAACTTATTTCTGGAATAAAGGAATATTCAGAGGTCCTAGCTAGAAGGTAAATTGAAATTGTAATATTCTCCATAAATGCTTTAATCCAAGGATCTTGAAATACAATTTCTAGGATATTAGGAGCTTTCTCCTTTTTGAGTCTTCATGATGCATATTCATCTGCCTTACCACAGTTTCTGCTCTCTCAGGGGATTAGTTTCTACCATTTTCCATTAACTATTTCCTAGTCATCCTAAGAACTTTGAAACATTTTCATTTGTCAATTTTGTCAGAAGCAATAGACCCAGAGGGGAGTATGTGGCTAAAACAACTTTTCAATTGCTAAAGAAAATTCCCTTTTGATCACCTATAATGAATTTGTCCTTCCTAAATTGCCTTTATAATATTTTTTATATATAATTCAAGATGCTTTCTCAGAATTTTGAAATGACTTAAGGAAATTATGTAGCTTTAGTTTCCTCCAGAATGTGTATGTGTGGGTCCAAAGAGGGCATATAATTTCAATGTTAGAAACAATTTTTTGAAATTGAGGTTGGGTTCCCCCAACATTTTATGCAGGAAAAAGTGTTTAAATCACAGTAAGAACTGAAATGATGTGTCTTTTTCTTTTATTTTTTCCAATGAAATATGATGTGTTCTAGTCCTAAGTGGAACTGATATTTCATTGAGTTTCTACTACATGCTGTGCTCTGTATTAATCAATTTCCTTTAATCCCACAAATATATTTTGAGGTAGGTATTATTATTTTTATTCTGTACTTGAGAAAATTGAAACCAGAATATCCAGTGATTTGCTCAACAATATGGGTTACATGACAGTACAGAAATGCAAACTTTTTACTTTAGTGCTTGTCCCTCTCTGCTACATTTTCTTTGATAATGGCTCAAAAAATTACTGGCAGATACGGCAAACAAAAATAGCATTCCAAAAATATTCTACTTGGAGTCTCATTTACTGCCATATATATATATATGTATATATATATTGTTCTGAAAATTATTCCTCTAAGTATTCAGCTACCAGGGGATCTAGACTTATTTATCTTCTATTCACTCTTCAACCTACTTGAAATTGCCTTTAGTACTTATCACTGTATTGAAACTTCTCTTGAATGTCTTCTTGTGTTCAAATATCATGGACAATTCTCAGTCATCATTTAGAACTTCTTACATCTTGAAATATTTTCTGCCGTCTGATTATGACACCACAGTTTTCTTTACTAACCTTCTTGAGGAGTATCTTTTTATTCTCATGAAACCAGTGACTCTACTTTCTCCACCAAACCCGTAAATAATGGATGACACGAATCGTAGACTTGGCAATTAATTTACACTTATCTCTCAGGGGGAACACATCCAGTTCTAGAATTTTAAATACTCTTATAAAGTGATCACTACAACTTTACAATTCTAATCAGACATTAGTTCTTGGATCCAGTCTAGAATAGCAAGGTTGCTTAATATTGTTACTTAAATATAATAGATATCATATAATGCACATGCCTCAAAGCAATACAAAATCCATCATTGCCCCATGGTCCTATAAAAATGAAAAACATAGCATTTATCCAATTATGTAAACTCCAAACTCAAGAGTCTTACTTGATTCCTCTCCTCTCCTCATCCCATACATCCTATTCATCAACAAATACTCTTATTTGTATTTCCAGAACGTATCTCAATCATTTCCAATGTGTCATCTTCAGTGCGACCGCCACATTTCTTGTTCAAACTACCACCATGTGGCCATAATCAGGAATTGACAATAACTGGTCTTCCTGTCTCATTTCCTGCCTCATTTTCTATTGCTGATATAAGAAATAACCACAAACTTATGGTTTAAAACACTACCTTAGCTCACAGTTTTGTAGGTCAGATGTATAAGAAGCGTTCAGGTTTTTCTACTTTCAGTCACAAAAGGTGGAAGATAAGGTGTTGGTCAAACTGGGCTCATAACTGAAGGCTCCAGGAAGAAAATACTTCCAAGCTCATTCAAATTACTGGCAGAATTCGGTTCCTTGTGGGAGTGGGAATGAAGTCCCTGTTTTCCTGTTGGCTGTCAGCCATGAGCTGCTCTCAGCTTCTAGAGACCGATCTGTATTACTTTACACATGGCCCCCTTCACCTCTAAGTCAACAACAACAACTCCAAAGGTGACTCTCATATTTTGTGAATCTGTGACTTGCCCCTGTGGCAAACCAGAGAAAACTGTTTTTAAAGGGCTCATATGAATAGATTAAATGCACCTATTTAATGTCCTTATTTTAAAAAGAGTTTATAAAAGCTTCAGTTACAAGTAGAAAGTCTCTTTGGCCACATACCCAGGTAATCACAATAACAATAGCCAGGGGCAAAGGTTATGGGGCCCTCTAGAATTTTGCTTACCATACTTCTCCTACTCTTGCTTCTCAACTACATGTTTATTATTTACAGAGCAGCCAAAATCATAAGTTTACAACATAAAATATAAGTATCTTTCTCCTAATGATATCTCCTAAAGTATCATTCTTTAAGCCCGTTGGTTTCTTTCTCAATTTACTGTTTCTGAGCTCTAAAACCAGCCTTATTTTTTTTTCTCTTCCTCTAGTGGATAAAATCCCAAGTAGATAAACACAGGTTTGTAGCTGATATGCTTTGTGTGCTTTGAAGCAGGACAACCTCTCTGAATTTAGCTTTGGCCATCAACACAATTTTATGCCATATGCATGTCCTGTTTGGGACATACAGGAGATCATGTGTAACACATATACAGGAATTAGCAAAAGTCCTAGCTTATTGCACCCGTTCATTAAAAAATTATACACAATTGAATCATCCCAACCTCTTCCCAACTTTTCTTACCTACCTGAGACCTGTCTGACAACGAAGACTCTTTATCCTCTCTATATTTGTCCAAATGGCTGTCTAGAATGAGCTGTGTAAATAGTAGATATAATATTGGGAAAAGCAGATATTCTTTCAGTAAATATAGAGTAAGTGATTATTCTCTGAAGCACTGTTCTAAGCCCTGTGAAAATCACAAAGACAACATAAATATTAAACTGTGCCCTTCAAGAGGTTGCACTGTAGCGGTAATGAAAGCAATTATAGGCATTATGAAATAGAACTGACATCTCTGTGTAAGCAGAACTATGGTCTAGTTTCAGGCAATAGGTATGTCTGTCTCCAAAAGGCATCATCCCATATGTGGCCATTTATTTAATTTTGATTTGTGGTGGAAGAGATTATCTGAAATGAGATTTATTAGAGATGTAATAGAATAAGCAAGGTAGCATGAATATGCCCTACTGTTTCCCAAAAAGAAAAATGTTACATGAGCTTAAACCACCATTGTAGATGGTCATTGGAAAACGATGATTCTAATTCATTAAATATGTTTCTCATAATTGCTATTTAGTTAATGACTGTAGTTAAATAAGACACTATCATAAGACACGCTATGTTAGATACTCATTATTTAAAACATATGTTTTAAGACTAAGCAATTATAAAACAAGCTATTCACCTCTTAAATAAATAGATACATAATAACTCACTTGTGCATAATTAACAATATTCAGTTTAGTAAGCTATATTATAAGGTCAAACTAATAAAAATAAGAAACAAAAATTGCTGTGTTCAATTTCCCAGCTGTTATTTATATGTTCCGAATTTTCTCATTGAATTCATCATAAAACAGAACACACATGTAATTGCCACATTTGAACTGAATACAAGCACTAAGCTTATTCACAACAATAGCTCTTAAAAGAGATGCTAAGTAGAAACATGTGTTCCGGAGATTTAGTCCTTGAGTATTTATTCGTTCTTAAAGTTCGTCCTTAAACTTAAGTGGCAAAAATGTCAGCAAAGTTGGTCTTTGAATATAATTATCTGGAAGGCAAAATTCGATAAGAATTTCAGCGGGGTTTGGACTCATCCAGTAAGTGATAAGTAGACTTATTACATCTACTCCCCCTTGTGGCCTTTAACTTTATCATGAAATTAGGTACTATGTTTTAAAGGAGATATTACTACATGGTTAAGTTCTCGGAAGGCTCCAGAATGATTACAATGCAGCAAACTACATAATTGAAAGAGAACTATCAGTATAATTGAAAGGGTTCCCTATCAGGTCAGACTACCAGGTACCCCTGTTTGTGCTCTCCTAGTACCTTGGTGTAGCCATGTATTCAAAATGATCGTTATGATTGTATCATTACTTGTTTATAGTTACCTACTAAAGTGTAAATGCAAGAACTGTGTCTTATTTACATATATAAGATTTAGAATGTATCATTGGAATTTTAGCAGGTACAGAATGAATGTTCATTAAATGAACCATTGAATGAAGCAAGTGGTCTCATTTGGAAGGAAAGTAACAAATAATTTAAACTAGTTGTATCTCTGTTTTAACATCTATTAAGAAGGTAGTTAAATCAGTAAACTTTAGCTTAATGCATCTAGAGTAAGATATTTAATCAAGTCACATATCTTTATGATTTTTCCAACTTTAAATTAGACATTTCTCCTTTTTATTTATTCACATTTCTAGTATCCTTGCATTCTGAGATTTCCTATGTTCTTTCACATACAGATGGTATCTGGATACTCACAGTTGGAAGAGCTTGTCCTTGGGTAGGTTCTTTGCATTAGAAAAACTAAAATGATCCAGGGTACTTTTATGAGAAAAGGATTAGGCAGATTGGGAATTCCTATTATTTTAATGTAAAGATTTATGAAAAAAATCTTAGGCTTTTTTTTTTCTATTTTGCTTTATAAATAAATCTATTTCTATTTTCTATTTTTTTCTATTTTTTCTATTTTCAACAAGGTTGATGAGTTTTAAAAGGATACAGTAATTTAAGGGAGAAATTTTCTAGAAATAAAGTTTACATTTGGCTGGAGAAACTTTTGTCTTACAGTCTTTGGTAACAGAACATAACATAGGGATTCAATTGATCTCATAATTAAATTACTATTATTACTAAATTGTTGATTGGGAGATACAGAGTGGTAGAATAATACCTTGGTCTATATCATTAAGCTCTCAGATCTAAATGGTACCATTCACTTGTCTGCCTCCAGAATTCTTCCCAACTTATGCTCAATACCAGTATTGAACCAATAGCAGCAGTTACCTTCTAAGAAATCTCAGTTTCTCCTATTTCTTAAAAGATTGATTCAAAATTCCTCTACTGATTTTTAGCACATTTTGTACCTAATGCTTTTCAGTAAATCTGAGTTGGTTTCCCACAATATGCTACTGCACACCACGTGCTTACATTTGTATTAGACTAATTATAACATCTTGCTTGAATCTGCCTTCAAGCCTTGACTTATCCTATTTATTTCCTTATTTTAAATAGTCTTATTTCTCCTTCTTCCATACTGAACTCTCACTTAGCCAATAATAGCCTATTCACCTTCTACTCTTCATTTAAATAATCTCTCTATCTAAATCAGTTCAATTCTTTCTTCTGTGCTATCACATTCAGAACCAAATGGTTGACACTTAATATTTCTCAATTTGTTAGGAAAAATTCCTGAAGACACGAAGTGAACCTTGCCTTACAATTTTTTGTGTCTCTCCCATTTTTTTCTAGATACTGATGAAATACTTTCTAATAAGTGACAATTAGCAGAAATCATAATAACCCCATCAAAGAATCCATCTCTATTATTATTTTTAATTGACTGGAAATGGGAAAAGTGTGGCACTGTTTATTCAAAGTAAAATTTCTATTTCATGAGGAAGGAAAGAAATATGAGTAGTAGTCTAGTCAAACTAATAGAGAGCACTGCAAGGAACATTTTGTTCAAAAATACGTTTTTATCATTTTAAATTCCCCTGAACCTTGTGATTTTTCTCATAGCGTTTTGAAATATTGTTTTGTGTTTCATGCAGTTTTCCTGTTTAGTAGATTCAGCTAATGAAAGCTTTACAAGCATATATAAACTAATTCACAGACATACAATCATAGGCATTCACAAATTAAGAGGAAAGAAACTCAAAAGATATTTTAATTTTTTGCCATTTGAAGTAAATGGAAAATCAACTTTTAAGTACATACATGATTACATCATTAGCTTCTTCATTATCATTATCAAATAATCATCAAAGACTAGCATTTAATATAGGCTTACTGTATGCCAGATCCCTATCACCTTACTCATATATCATCTTAATTGATTCCTATTTTACTTATGAGGCAGGCAATATTACTATACTTATTTTATAATAAGCAATATAAAAACGGGAGTTTAGCTTTCTGATCAGGGTCATACAGCTACTAAGTGATCTACGTGGATTTAAATTTTTAAAAAACAGTTGGAAAGGATAGGTATTTTGATTATTATTGTTGTTGTTGTTACTAAAATACTAATTTTTTGAGAATTCCTAGAGGCATCACTTTAAGTGGCCAAACTTACTCTGTTTACATATCTCATGGACACATCTGCTACATGTGTGGATATGATGTAAAGAATGAGACCCAATACCTTGAAGTTTCATAACATTGAAAATTATCATCACGTCTGTGAAGCATATTGTGACAGTAAAATTTGGCCCTTTAAGAGAAAACCATCCCTGATTCTTGATTTGATTGATTTTGCCTTTTTTTTTTTTCAATTCCATCTAAGTTTAGGTCATATTTTAAATGTATTTTTAAGCTGCTCCTCTTTGGGGTACCTGTTGGTTGAGTGTCCAACTTCAGCTCAGGTTATGATATCAAGGTTCCTGAGTTTGCGCCCGATATCGGGCTCTGTACAGACAGCTCAGAGGCTGGCCCCTGTTTCGGATTCTGTGTCTCCCTCTCTCTCTGCCCCTCCTTTGCTCGTGCTCTGTGTCTCTCTCTCAAAATAAGGAAACATTAAAAAAATTAAAAATAAATACAAATTAAACTACTATTCTTTTATGCTTTGTGCACACCTATCATTTTGTTTGTTCTGCAGCAATCTTAGTAACCACTAATGCCTCTTTCAGAGAGGGACGTTTCTTTTCTACTGCCTAGAGTACTTTCCCATAAAATCTGTGTTGTTTTCCTTGATTCTCCTTTCCTTGCCTTAAATTTTAGGGGCACCTGATCATAGATAAGCCAAAGCCAATCAATTCCTTCCTGGGACCACTGACACCAGACGGGTGTCAAAGCAGTGTTTTCTCCTATTCTAAAGAGGTTGGTGTACAGAAAATCAAGCCTAGAGAAGATGAGAGGAGAAAGAGAATTCTGAAGGCATTTAAGTTCTTCAGGGCGCTATTCATTTGGGTCAAAGTAGCAACTTGTGCTTTATGGGCTTTCACTATTGAGCTTTACCTCACCGTTCCCTGACACTTCTCAATATCTTAATTCTATAGCATTCTTTCCTTCTTATACTTAACTTTATTTCTGTTTTAGTCTAATTACTTTGATTTTTTATTGCCTGAAATAATCTTAATTTTTAAAATGCTTAAATGAAGGACTATAGTCTATGCTATTCAAACCTAGATATCAAGTGCTTGATCCATGTTGGTTAAGCTGAATTCTTACAAGTTGATTGTGAGACTTACTGAGATTGAAGGCACTGAGGAAGGAGAAGACCTGATAGTTTTCTTTGATTTATAACTTTCTTTTATTTCCAAAATAACCTTAACAGAAAAGGAAATTACAAGCTTGTACAGAAAGACACTTGACTATTTTTACTGGATTGCATTGCTATAGCTCAGCAATAAAAAGGAGACTTTCAATGTATTAGGAAAAATATATATATAAAAAAGAACTGTTGGAACCTGAGCAGTTATACAAAGCAGAAATTGGCTTGGCCAGTCCACTCAAGTGCTGTTGCTTTTATTGGAAATGGTTTCTTTTTCAGTAAGTGCATTTTTCAGTTTCTGAGCCTGGATCTGCAGCCACAGGTCTTTGGTTGAGAAAATGGTCATACAGAGACACTGCCAGGGAATTTTTCATACGAGTGAATCTAGGGAAGAAAGCATGAGTATCAAGCAGTGGGATTGTTTATATGAAAATTCACATGCACTGCTTTATGCTGTCAGTGGCTAAAAGCTTTTCTCTGTAAGAAAATCCATCCATTTTGAGCCCAGTATCTTTCTCTCTTTGTTAGAGGAAGGAAAAAGAAGAAAAAAAAAGCAACAAGCCCCAAATCTTGGCTCATTTTCAGACATATTCTGGTGAGCTACTCAGTGAACTAGTTTAAACGGTAACCCACCCCCAGACCACAAATGGCAATTCAGGAACTGATCATTTTGAATTATTCATAGAGCAGTCAAACTTGACATTCTGCACATTGTGTTTGAGAATAGAAGAACTGAACAGGAGACCTGCAGAGGTCATTACTAAGAAGCAATAGCTGCTATTCACATGATTACCAGCCCCCGCCCAGAAGGAGTAATCAAGTCTAAAAAGGGACTGCTTTGCTTTTGAAAGGGTTCCATACAAATGTCTTTGTGAAATATAACTATTTTAGGTACTATTTATTTTGCATTCTTTTCAATTTATTGGGTGTTTTACAGTAGATTTTCTTATCATATCACATTCCAGGCAGACCTTTGGGTGTGGTCACAGATGTCTTTTAGAAGCTATATACTGAATGGGGCATGTGTGAATCAGTTAACTCCTAATTGTCCTACATGGAGATTGGTGGATGTCTTTCTCTCTTCATGTAGGTTTCAAATAAGAAGTAGAAGGGAGGGAGAGGCTGTTATATGAAGAAGAACAGTATTCCTAGCAAGAAACTTCCAAACTGCTGAGTTAGAGTCATTTCAGCAAATTGCTAAGGACATCTGGACTCAGCAGCATACACATCTCAATAACATTGGATTGTGTGATATATAATCTTAATGACTACGGCTTGAATTAAGCACACACACAGTTTCTTACTCAGAAATCTCAAGGTCCCCCAGTAATTTACTCAAATAACTCTTTCAGTGTAAGGTGACTTTTGGTTAGATGCCAGGTTGTATCAAATAGGGTACTCGAGGGGCCAAAGTGTTAAGTTTGCTATGTAAAAAGATTCAGAGATTATGGTCAAATTTAGGTACTCAACCAAATCTCCTACATTTCCACTGTTGTCTGAAAAACTAAAAGCTTAATGCCTTGAGACAGATCTGATGCCTGTTTAATGCAGCTCTAGATTGTGCTTTTTAAAAAAGTATAAAAATCTATGCTTTTTGATTTACTGGGTTTATAGTTGATTGCAGATGAGATGTAAAATGGGATACATGAACATTGAATTTACCTTAACGCTCATATCAGCAATGACCTCTATTAACACTTATATCCAGCTCAGTTCTCCAACTCCAGGCGGGGACTTAGAAAAGTTTTGAGAGGGCACCATCACTTAGGAAAAATATATAATTTTCTACCAATTAAGAATAATTTTTCTTTAATTTATATTTTGATATTATGACATATATATTAAGGTCGGAAGTACTTTAAGCAGCTATTGGTCATTTATTTATACTATAGTTAAAATGAATTCCAGATCTTTTTCTAAAAATAAATGCTTAGAGTAGAAAACCATGGAGGATTCCTTTTTTTTTTAAGTTTACTTATTTATTTTTGAGAAAGAGAGAAGGTGTGAGTGGGGAAGAGGCAAAGAGAGAGGGAAAGAGAGAGAATACCAAGCAGGCTCCACACTGTCAGTGCAGAGCCGATGCAGGGCTTGAACCACCAAAACATGAGATCATGACCTGAGTGAAAGTTGGATGCTTAACTGACCTAGCCACCCAGGTGCCTCTGGAGAGGTCTTTAATGAAAGACAAAAAGGAAAGTTTAATGAGAAAGAAAAACATCAAGGAAAAGATACAAAGAGGCTTCGGAAAATGTCCTAAATCATAAAATTATTCTTTCTTGGCACTACACACATGTGATTATAAATCTACTGGGTTTGATTTTATTTCTGTTTAATTTTTAAAAATAGGTATATAATAGTGAAAACAAATGAAAGAGAACACTTTTTTAGAAAAGGGAAGCATAATAATGCGTGACTCTCCTAAAGGTTAGGAGCTGGAAACGTAATCTTTTGTTAGTCAGCTTATCCTGTCCTGTAGGATCTTGGCTGTTTCCTCGGGGCGCCTGGGTGGCTCAGTAGGTTAAGCGTCCAACTTCAGCTCAAGTCATGATCTCATGGTTTGTGGGTTCGAGCCCCGCATTGGGCTCTGTGCTGACTGCTAGCGCAGAGCCTGGAGCCTGCTGCAGATTCTGTATCTCTCTCTCTCTCTGACCCTCCCCTGCTCATGCTGTCTCTCTCTCTCAGAAATAAATAAAAACATTAAAAACATTTAAAAAATACCTTGGCTGTTTCCTTTCTTCACAAAGTTCATCTCCTAACCCTTTTTCTCCATCTGTTCTCTACTTCCACTTTCTCTCTTTCTGTCCTTCAAATACTCAAGAATCATTCTCATTTGTGGTCTTTTGTGTTGCTTGGCTGTCTGCTTAAAAAACTGCACTCCATCATTAAGGCATCAAGCCCACCAATTTTTAGCATTTATATATCAAATTCATGTCATCTCCTAGGAGACATATCTTTTTGATGACTCTAGTTAAAAAACAATCTTGATTTCCTATGTCCAATTGACTTTTTTATTTTTTAGAAATGATATCACTGCTTGGAAATTAATCACTTATTTATACAAAGAATGTAAACATAGAACATTCTTAAAAGATAAACTGAGGCATATTAAATTGATAAGAGTTTATGTGAGCAAAAATCAACACAAATGAGGGAGTGCCAAATGGTAAGTGGTTGGGAGTGCTCCATCAGGGGAAGACTTTCACTGAGAAGAGATGGAAGAAGGCAACAGAATGGCATCATATGAGTGGCTATAGCTTATGTGGTTGCTTTCTTTGGGAAAGTCTAGTCAGTTGTTTGTAATTGGTTGTCCTTAGGTCTTGATTTCTTAAGCTGGAGGAATTTTAAGTTTAGGTTTTTGTTTTACTTACAAAGGCTACCAGGGCAGTAACACCAACACAGCCCAGTGGCCCCTTTGTTTAATTTACTTAGCAAGATAAAGTTTGCCTTGTCTGCTAGTGTGTTTGTAGTATTGGAATGCATGACAGACTGATATTAGTGACTCAATAATAATGCATGACAGACTGTTGTGATTAGGGACTGATATTAGGACTCAATAATGGTTGTATTTATACCCATGACTCTATGATTAGATATTGGGCAGATTTTGGAAGTGTTCATGGTTAGCATTAATTGTTTATCTTGTTCTTTTTTAAAAACCTTTTAATGTTTATTTTTGAGAGAGAGAGAGAGACAGACAGAGTATGCACAAGAGAGGGGCAGAGAGAGAGGGACACAGAATCAGAAGCAGGTTCCAGGCTCTGAGCCAGCACAGAGCCCGACACAGGGCTGGAAATCACAAACTGCAAGATCATGACCTGAGCCAAGGTCAGAAGCCCAACCAACTGATCCCCCCAGGTGTCCTGTTCCTGTTTGTTTATTTAAATCATCATTAATTGTAAAACTGCTTACCTAGAACTAAATTAGTGCCACTAATAGGACTCTATTATCTATGCCATGGAGAGCCACAGAAAGATTTAAATAAAGAAATGAAACAGTTATGAATGTGTGTATACATACACATATATGTATGTGGATGTGTATGTATATGCATGTGTGTTTTCTGAAAGAAGATGAATTTGAAAGAGTAAATTCCAGTCTTTGTGGTAGTTTCAGTGATTGATGATGAACAATTAAATGTAGAGAAGTGTATAGATACAAGATATAATTTAGGATTAAGTTAACAGGATTGTTAATTGATTGGGCCAGTAAAGGAGGCTGTATAGATGACTCTAAGGTTTTGAATGACTGGGTGGATGATAGTGCTTAAATTGGTTAAATGGACTCAGGTGGTTGCTATGGGGAAGGTATATATGAATTTAGTATCTGATAAGTTCAGTTGAAGTCCTATTGAATGTCTATTAGTGATGGCCATCGGACAGATACAATGGTACAAAGTTCAAGAAAATTGCCTTATGAGAAAATATATATTTGGGAGTAACTGGTTAACTGGTTGAAATCATGAAAGTGTAAGGAACAAGGAGGAAGTCTCAAAGGAAACAAAAAAATTCAAGAGAGATATTAAGGGAAACTATGTGAGTATAGTTTCAAGAAAGAGAACTCGATCAAGTGTAAGACACTTGGGTGGCTCTGCTGGTTAAGCATCTGACTTGGCTCAGGTCATGACCTCACGGTTCGTGGATTTGAACCCCACATTGGGTTCTCTGCTGTCAGCATAGAACCCTCTCAGATCCTTTGTTCTCCTCTCTTTTCCCCTCCCTTGCTCACATGCTCTCTTTCTCTCAAAAATAAATAAGCATTAAAAAAATTATAAAAGTCAAGTGTGATGAAGAGTAAAAGATCATTAGAAGGTGCAATTATGTTTTCCTGTGGGCTATAGAATCACTAATTCATTATGAAAAATTAATATGAGTTATTTTATAGAATATTGTTTTCCTGGACACTTGGAAATGAAAAGAAAGAAACTGAAATAAAAAGAAAGAAACCCAACACAAAGAAGAAGAACATAAAGAAGAAGAAAATAATAAAGATTAAGAGTCGAAATTAATGTATAAGAAAATAGAAGTTGAGAAAATTAACAAGCTGAATATCTACTCCCCTCAAAATGAATGTCTATTTTTCCTTTAAACCTTCTGTTTCACCTTTTTTTGTTTTTTTTTGTTTGTTTGTTTTGTTTTTGGGGGGTTTTTTTGTTTTTATTTCCATAATTGTTGTTGCTATTCCCACATTCTCTATTTCACCAAAGCCAAAAAAAAGAAAAAAAATCCATCCTTTAGCTCAACATCAACATGAAACCACTCACAAAATCTTATTGCTACTACCTCCCTAATAATTTTGACACCCATGGGTTCTCCCAGTTTCCATAGATAGCACTTTAATGGAATATGGTCCCTTTCAGATATAGATTATTAAATGACTTCCTATCTATTTGCTCCAAGTGGATCTGAAATAAATCCATAAATCACATCACTCTCAGAATAATCTTTTTGAAATGAAAAATCTGATCCTACTTCTTCCCTACTTAGAACACCACAATGATTCCCCAGGACATTCAGTGTAAAGTTCAAACTCCTTGCCTGCGTACATGCTACCCTTTCCAATGGAACCTGTGTATTTTCTGACCTCATAGCTTTCCAGTCTTTACATAAAGCCTTCTCACTGGAAACTTAGGTTATTGATTTTAGATCTTTCTTCTTTTTTTTAATATAAGCATTTAAATTTACGTATTTCCTTTTAAGCAACAGTTTTACTACATTGCACAAAACTGGATATGCTGAATTGTATCATTTCTTCAAACTTATTTTTACTTTTTTTGTGATTTCTATAGATTAACTAGAACTATTTTGCATAATTTCCAACTATTTGTGTTTTCTAGAGATTGTATCATTTTTCCTCTAATTTAATTCTATTAATAATAAACAACATACTATATAGTGATATAGTATCACTATACTATATGTGATTCCAATTATTTGAAATCTATTGAAAATATTTTTAGTACATTTGTCTTGATATAGAATTGTTGAATCATTATCTTGGATGCATGAAACTAATATAACTATATTGGAATTAAATTTTTTTAGTGCTTATTTATTTTTGAGAGAGAGAGATCAGGGGAGGGGCAGAGAGACAGAGGGAGACAGCAGATCTTAAACAGGCTCTGCACTATCAGCAGTGAGCCAATGTGGCTCCATCTCAGGAACCTAGAGATCATGACCTGAGCTGAAGTCAGACTCTCAACCTACAGAGCCACCCAAGTGATGCTGGAGTTAAATTAAAAAAAAAAAGAAAATATTTTTATGGTACAGCATATGGTTTATCTTGGTAAATGAGCTCTGTACACTTGCAAAAATAATATGTAATCTTCAATTGTTCCATGTATTGATATATATATATATATATCTCCATTAGGTCATCACAGTGGAATCTGTGTGCATGTGTGTATGTGTATTTAATTCTACCAACTGCTGAAAGAGATGTGTTAACATTTTTAACAAGGCTTGTGGAATTGTCTCTTCTGTCAATATATGATGCATGGTTTTAAAGCCCTGTTATCTGGTAATGGAGTACCTGGTGGCTCAATCAGCTATGCCTCTGACTCTGATTTCAGCTCAGGTCATGATCTCATGGTCATGAGGTAGAGCCCCACATCAAGGCTCTGTTCTGAGCATGGAGCCTGCTTAATATTTTCTCTCTCTCTGTTTCTGTCTCTCTCTCCCTGTCTCTCTCCCCCTCTGCCCCTCTTCTCTCTTTCTGTCAAAAATTAATAAAAAAACAAATAAATAATAAATAAATAAATGAGTAAATAATGAATTTTAAAAATAGAGCTCTGTTACCAGGTGAATATTCCTGAGTGTTTCGTGTTCCTGACTCTTTTATCGGTATTCAGCATCAATGTTATATCTGATCATTCTTTTGTCCTAAGTCAATTTCATCTGATTTTGACATAACTGATATCAACATATTGATTTGCTCTCTAATACATACAGTTTGCATCTTACATATTATTTTATCTACTTAGTATCAATATATATTTTATATATATGAAATGGATCATATATAGCACAGAGTTGATTTGTAATCAATTCTGACATGTTTGATCTTTTAATTGGAATGTTTAGCCTGTTAAAACTTCATTTAATTATTAATATAGTTAGATTTAGGTTTAACATTTGTTTTCTGCTTTTTCCCTTTTGATTTTGTTCTTTTGTTTCTCATTTCCAGCTTTATTTTGTATCATTTAGATATTTTTTAGGATTCCATTTTTGTTATATATTGGATTGCTAATTTTGCCTTTTTGTTTTTAGTGGTTCATTGAGAGATAATACAACCTAAAGTTTTTAGTCTACATAGAGTTAAATCCTGTAACTGTTTATATCCCTTAATTGTTATGCTATTGTGTCCTATTTTTACATATACAAACATTATAAAAATAATTCAATGTTATAATTTTTTGTTAGTTATATGTGTTTTATTTTTTTTTAGTTTATTTATTTATTTTTGACAGAGAGAGAGAGAGAGAATGAGTATGAGTGGTGAGGGACACAGAGAGAGAGAGGTCCAAGCAGGCTCNAGTTTATTTATTTATTTTTGACAGAGAGAGAGAAAGAGAAAGATGGAGAGAGAATGAGTATGAGTGGTGAGGGACACAGAGAGAGAGAGGTCCAAGCAGGCTCTGCATTGTTAGCATGGAGCCCGATGTGGGGCTCGAACTCATGACCTGAGCAAAATCAAAGGTTGGATACTTAACCAATTGAGCCACCCAGGTGCCCCAATAATATGGATTTTAAAAATAAGGGAGAAAAATAGCATCTTATATTTATTCCAATATTTACCATTTCTGATGTTCTCCGTTTATTCCTGAGGATACTATTCTATACTATGCAATATCCCTTCAGTTTTAAAAATAGCTTTTTTTTTTTTTTTTGAAAAATAGCTTTAAACATTCCTTGTAGTGGGGGGGGGCATAGATAACTCACCTATTTTGCTTTCTCTGAAAATATCACACTATCTTTCTAAAAGATATTTATATAGATATAAAATTCTGGATAAGGAGTGTTTTCATTTCAGCACTTAAAGATATTTTGCTGTCTTCTGGTTTTTATAATTTCTGATTAGAAGTCTTTGATCATTCTAATTGTTTTTCCTCTGGATGTAGGTTGCCATTTTCCTCAGGTTTCTTTCAGAATTGTCTCTTTTTCTCTGATTTTCAGCAATTAACTATGAAATAGCTAGTTGTGGTTTTCCTCATATTTATCTTGCTTAAATTTGACTAAGCCTAGTGAATCTGTAAATGTATAGCTTTCACTAAATTTGGGAGGTTTTCAGGCCAATTTTTCTTCAAGTGTTTTTCCTGCTCAGTTATCTATGATCTCTCTGGGATTCTAATCACACATATGTGAGTGGTTTTCATTTTTGTTATCCCACTCATCCCTGAAGCTCTCTTCATTTTCTTTTTCCCCACTATTTTTCTCTCTTTTCTTTGGATTAGATATCTTCTATTAAACTTTCTTTTTAGTGATTCTTTTTAAAAGTCCACACCATTCTTCTACTAATACCATCCTGGACATTTTGGATTATTGTTATTGTATTTTATTGTATTGTATTGTATTTTTTTCAGTTATAAAATTTCCATTTAGATATTTTTATTCTTTTGATTTCTCTTTCAACATCTTCTGTCTTTGCATTCATTAGAAGCATATTTTCCTCTTTCCTAATCAGGCATAGTTATAAAATTTACTTTAACATCCTAGACTAAACATCCTAACATCTGGGTCATCTCAATGTTGGTTTCTGTTGATTTTTTTTCTTTTTTCCTTGAGAATAGGTCACATTTTCAAAGTTCTTCCAGTGCTTAATAATTTTGAATTGTATTCTGGAATTGTAAATGTGATATCGTGGAAACTCCCAATTTGGTATTATTCCTTAAGAGGCTTGGCATTTTTGTTTAGCAGGCAATGAACAAAGTTTGACCCAATTCACAACCCTATGTCTCAGGCACTAGCTTCTCCATTTAATTCTTTTGTCTTTCATAGGGTTGCTGGCAGACTGCCCCATGTTTGTGTGTCTCTGGCTTCAGTCAGAGATCTGAGAAGAGTGTATACATAAAATTTGGAGTTCTCCCTCTCTGGCCCCGGAGCCTCCAGGATTAGCCTCTCACTCTCCAATGATTGTGGTTTCTTGAACTCTGACTTCTGTTACTTTAAGCCAGAAAACTTTGCATTTTCTTTCTGAATTTTATCCACCCTCTGGGGAGCTGACTGTATTCTATCTTCCAGCCTAAAGCTGTAAGAATGAGTAAATCATTCTGAGATAGTTTTTTTTTTCTTTCTATGGTTCAACTCTCCACCTCAGAGCCTGGAGGTGGTTTTGTGGTTTGTTCTCTGTTTGATTTTTGTTTGGTTGTTTCTTTGTTTAGAATCTATAGGCATGCATTTAAATACAGCCGAAGTAGAACCCAGATATTTAGCTTGTGTATTGTCATGTAGCTTGGCAACAAGGAAAACAAAACTCTACTGGAAATCCAGACATAAAACCTATTAGAAATAATTAGTTGCTATTAAAATAGGTGTGAAGATTCTCAGATAAATCAAATAAGACTCTTTTCAGTTGTGAAACTGTCTTCTTATTTCTGAATTTGTAATTAAAATACAACTATTAAATTATGTAAAAAGTAGTGAGGTCTTTTCTCTGAGGTCATTATACAATCACTTATCTTTCACACACTCAGAAATATTCACAGAAAAAACAGCTCTTGTTAGTCTTGCACAAATTCACAAGGTATCCTGCAATGCATTTGTTTCTGTTTACCTTACATCAAGATTAGCCCTTTATTATATTTACCATTTATATTCATGACATAAGATCCATCTCGTGGAAAAATCATGCCGTGATATATGACCTCAATATGATCATCTGATAGCTGTTGGTGATAGGGAAGGAATAGATTGATAATGTGGATCCTGTGAACCTCTGATAACATCTTCTTTAGACTCTAAGTTTACTGAGTGGAAAATCTGCACTATTTTTGTATCTTTGGCATCTGGTCCCATGACTTGTATACATTGTGCATTTGGCAAATTTTCAGAAAATAACATCAAATGAAAAACAATTTTTGTTCTTTCAATAATCATTTCTTGATGGATATTGTGTGAGAAAGAGCATGACTTTCAGAATCTGAAACACTTTATTTGCTACAAGGCTTTGGAATTTCATAACTACAGCCAGGTAAGTCAATCTTTTTGACTCTAAGTGACTTATTCTACAAAATGGCAATAATGTTGGCTAACTCATGAAATAGTGAGAGTTATATAATATAATGTAGATAAAATTGTTTTTGAAATTGTAAATTGCTAACAAATGCTAGTCATGGTATCCCTATATGACACAGTATGCGATGTAGTGTAATAAACATAAAATAGTCAAGGTAAAGTCCATTGCTACAAAGAAGGTGTAATGAAGACTCAGATGAATCTGTGAGTCTATACATTTTTAAATAAACTTCTATATATTGCTTCCTGAGGATCTTAGCAATTCTCCTGTCAGGTGTCTATAAACTTTAGAATATTATATTTGTGATGTCCTTTTTTTTTTTTTTTTTTTTTTCCTAGAGCC
>NW_027529597.1:602500-616012 GCF_008692635.1 Crocuta crocuta
TTTTGCTCCTTAGAGCCTTATGCTTTCCTTTTCTGCAACTTTCAGGGAAATAGAATAAACAAAATATCACTACATATATTCATATGTTTATTAATCATTGATATGTTAACTCACTTATTATTCATTGTGTATATATTAATAAATATTATGTTTTAAGATCGTAGAAGAACAATCCATTTAATGAGTGAATGTACCAGTAACGACTCAGGGTCTCATTAGTCTCGCACTCAGAGAGACAAGCAGAATATGGAGACTGCCATGGGGTTCTTATAAGGGAGGTGCAGGTGTGGAAACAAACCGCCTCTGTTGGTTTTGAGGCATTTCTCTCTGTTCTTCTGTTCCACTTGGAATTTCCTTCTCCCTTAAATTTTTTTTTTTTTTATGTTTTATTTATTTCTAGGAGAGAGANCCCTTAGTAGTCCATATATAATCGCAGCTAAGTTAAGAATCCTTAAGCAAAGAAAACTGGATTCTTATTTTATTTTTTTTAAAAAATTAATATTTATTTATTTATTTTTTTATTTTTGTGAGTGAAGCATGAGCAGGGGAGGGACAGAAAGAGGAGGAGCCAGAGGATCTGAAGCAGGTTCTGCACTGACAGCACAAAGCCCTGTGCGTAACTTGAACTCACAGTGAGATTGTGACCTGAGCCGAAGTTGGACACTTAGCTGATTGAGCCACCCAGATGCCCCTAGATTCTTATTTTAAAGTAATGAGCTCTATTGTCCTGATCCTAAGTTAGAAATAAACAATTTAGAGACTGGGATTTAGAACCTGATTCTAACAATATCTTCTCTGTGACTAATACATCTTTCTTTTCCCACTTAAAGACTTAGCTAAATACCTTTATTTAAACAAACCAAGAACTATATAATAGTAATACATTATTAAATAGAATAGTGGACTCAGTGAATATGTTGAATTAAAGTCAATTCTGTTTCTGAGGATGTTAGCATCGCCCATGCAGTACTACCAGAACATCAGCTTGCCTCCTTTTCCTAGCTAGAACTTGAGAGAAAAAATTTATATATTTTTTCTGACTCCACATAGTAACAAGACATGAAATCCAGTCACGATCTGCTTTCTAAGGTACTCTGGTGCCTTAGACCTTTCTATCTGTCCTTTGGAAATGGTTTGGATCTCTCTCTGCTAAAGATTATTTCCGTTTTTCATACTGAAGAAAAGGTCCTTCAGTTTCATCGTGACATTTACATCATCTAATAGACATCTCATTGCTAAAGTAAATTTATACATAATATATTTCAGCTTTAGGGTTCTTGGATTTTAATTAGAGGATGAAACATAAATCAGGATTTCAAGCCACAATGGTTAATAGAGCTGTCCCCTTGCTGTCTATTAGACTAACTGTGCCAATCACAATATTCAAACATAAATATGTCAAATCCCTGCTCATTCTTGGAAAATATTTCACAAAATATGTTCTCCTTTATTTTGTATTAAGCAAAGGTGGGATTTTCAGCATTTAGATATCCTGCAGCAAAACGTGCATTAAAGTGACCCACTAAAAATACATTCAAAATCTTTTTTCTATTTTGCTTCCTCCTTTTTTCTTTGATATTATTTCGTGGTGTGGTAAGGAAAGCAAAAACCATGACTTGTGGTACGTGTTTTTATCCATTGTACTTTTATGGACTTTAAATACTTGTTTGGTTTTTGCAACACATTTAACTACTTGCAAATACATGAAAACATGCTTACATTTAGTGGTTTCTAAATTTAATGGTGATTTTTGGAAAACCAGGGAAAATGTGGAATACCTGCTTCTAGAACAGCCTGTTAATGTTTTCAGTTACATTCGTAAGCATCTAGACAGCCACCAAATGCAGTGGTGTACAAAGCACCACAGTGTATTTAGAATTATCCACAAGACAAATAAAATCTCCAACCAGGTAGCAAAAGCTTAATGAGAATCATTTATCTCATACATATTTTCAGTCTGTTGTGGTAAAGAAAACACCGTTCTGTGGCTATGTTAAACTCCAAAGCACAATTAGTGTTAATATGCCCATGATTTTCTGCCAGACAAATAAAAACTACTGAAAAGTATCTTCTTTTAAATAGTGGATTCTATTTTGTTTGGTAGAAAATTTCCTGGAAAGCATTATTAGATAACATCACTCTATTGTCATTGTAAGTCAATTGTGATAAGAAGATTAGAAGAATATAGAGAGGTAAATGGTGATTTTAATACATTCCTTTTATACTTTTGACTTTTCAAATGGCATAGCTTTGAATTGTTTCAATTTAATTTAATTTTATCTTATCTTAAAGAAAGAGAGTGTTCAAGTAGAGGAGAGGGGCAGAAGGAGACAGAGAGAGAATCTTGGGGCTCAATCATGGAGCTCAATCCCACAAGTCTGGGATCATAACCTGACTTCAAGGTTATGAAATCAAGAGTCATACACTAAATCGTTTGAGCCACCAGGTGCCCCTGAATTATTTTAATATTAAAATTTTAAACTTACCCACATATAAGCATTGCATAATGAAACAGTACATATATTAATTTTAACATATGAGAAGAAGGAATTTTAATTAATTATTTAAATCAACAGTTTTGTTTCTCTCTCCCCCACACCCCCAGATTTCCTCCTACGTGCTAGAGAACGTGACTGGTACTAAAGATATGTTATTAAAAAAAATAGCACAGGACCATCTTAACCAATGATCTTTCAGTCTGGTAGGAAAAACTGCCGAGTACAATTTGATACATAGTAGTGTCAGCATTGCATTATTAGAGATATTCATAAGTGTTTATGAAGCACAGAGGAGAAAGATACACAGCAGGTTGGGGTAACAAAGAAAAGGCAGTGGCATCAGCTAAGTTGCTGTGCATCATGCAATAGACACTATAGTAGGTTGAATACAAAACAGGACAATCAGAGAGACAAAAGCATGTGTGAAGCATGGAAGGGAAAAAAACTTGCTGACAACTTTTTCAAGAGCAAGTTTGCCATCCCCAAGTGAACTAAAAAAGTATGTTTTCAGGGCAGTGATATGTAAGGAGACCACACACAAAGATCAGAATCTTTGTGCATTATGTGAGGATTTTTTGTTTAATCCTGGGCGAGAGTGGGAGGGACTATAAAAAACAGGAAGTTTAAGCAGAGTAGTAAGTAATCAGACTGATATTCCCCAGTGCCTGGGGATCACAGCCAACTATACTCCCAGCATCTGTCTACATTTCATCTAATGCATTTAATATAAGGAGAAATAGGTTATAAATAATGTATTATAAATTAGTGATAATTTCAAATGTTTGTGATGCCACTACCTGGCTGATTACTGGTGACCTATTTCTTGTCTGCAAAGGATTATCTGTGAACTCTTTAAACGTGTGAACAACTTAATCCTAGAATCTTATTTTGAGTGTCCATTTCCTGGGACTACTCATGGATCCAGCAGGAAACAGATGGCTCAATCAAAAGAAATCATTTGCAAAGGCATGGACAGGTTTAATAGAAATAACAATCAAGCATCATAGTTCTTAAAAGAGTGGACAGAAGTTAACACTCACAGTTCTAAAGGGGGAAGGGAGTTGTGATTAGAGCACAAGAAAAGTACATGTAGGGAAATGCCACCTGCTAAGAGTTTTAGTCTTTGGCATAGGGTCATAGCCAACGTGTAGTGATTCTGCAGGTAGACAGCCAGGGTAATATGTACTAGACCTCTGTCCATTCTCTGAATTTCTGTTGGTGCCAACCTTTTAGTAACGTGAAGTCAGAGGGCAAAGCGCTGTTTTGTGAAGAGTGCCAGAGTCCAGCTCCGGCCAGGTCCAGGGGTCCCTGAAGGCTGGACAATGTCGGTGAGGGAGGGATGAGAGAGGCTTGAGATACTTTCTGGTCACCAGCCAGGCCTCTCTGCACTGTCTGAGACTCAATTTTATTTTATGATTTAGTGTTTGGGGGGACCGCACAGAAGTGGCAGTCTGATGATAAATCCCTTGATCAGTAAAGATTCTCCAGAACATTGATGTGCAAAAGGATGGGGAACAGCCCAGAAGCAGCATTAGCATCATACAGGCAAAAGTTAGTTCTTTGTGAGCAGGGGTCANTGTTCAGTAAAGATTCTCCAGAACATTGATGTGCAAAAGGTATGGGGAACAGCCCAGAGGCAGCATTAGCATCATACAGGCAAAAGTTAGTTCTTTGTGAGCAGGGGTCAATAGCCCACTCATAGCTTAATGAGAGGTATTAAGGAAAACAGGTCTTTCAGGAACACAATGTTGCTCCCATAACCACAAAAGAAGTTCCTTCAGTAAGTTCCTTCACAACGCACAATCAGCATATCAAAGCCAGAATGAGTCATTCCTAATACCAATTAACAAGGTGACTTGGGGGTCTGCACTCAAGCAGAAACAATTGGGTGGGAGTGATATCGGTCACCAACTGATGTAAGAGTCTGTGCAACTTACCTTAACCTCACAAGGAGTTTTCTCAACCTATGAGTTCTCAACAGAAGAGTTGGTCAGCCACTTGGCAAAGCAGTGTGAAAAAAGCATAAGGAATCTGAAGGGGAGAACGGAGAAAATCAAGCAGAGCACACCTCTGTTTATCAGTCAGGGTTGTGTTTGGAGCACCATATCTTAGAAATGTTTCATAGAATGCTGATTCTATAGCATGTTAATCATTTCATTTGAATAATATTCAAAGTCGTCAAGTATGATACATCAGATGCAGTTAAAAATATGCCCATACAGCTGAGCCACTCAAATCTTTAATATGCTAATGTGCAATGTACTCCTTCAAATGGGCATAGAACATGCAGTGTTCTCAAATGTATCTGTATATTAAACTTCCTTTTAGAGTTTAAGATGGAAGGCTAGTTATGAGCTTGTGAAGCTGTTGCTATAGTTAAACATTTGGCCAATTCAGGCAAAAATGTCACTTGAATAAATCTTTGTATTATTTTTTTCAGACTGATTCAGTGTGTTGACTATCTTAAAAGATTCATCTGCCACAGATGTCTTATTTAAAGTGCTCAACTTTTTTTAGTCTGCGATTTTCATCACGGAAGACATCTTCTCCCTGACCAAAGTTCATTGGCTCATTAAAAATACTAATTGTTTTATCAAAAACTATGTATGTGTATACCATTCTCCAATGTGATTTGAAATACTATTTATAAATACTTCAAAATTATAAAGTTATCTTTTTCAAAAACTAGATTCTTTCAGTTTTGGCTAGTGTTAGGCAGTTTTTGCCCTTTATTTATTTCTGTTAACATTGTGCCTTTTAATAGAAAAATCTCCTTGATATTTTAACTGCAAATAAATTACTTAAGAATAAATATCANACTTTCAGTTTTGGCTAGTGTTAGGCAGTTTTTGCCCTTTATTTCTGTTAACATTGTGCCTTTTAATAGAAAAATCTCCTTGATATTTTAACTGCAAATAAATTACTTAAGAATAAATATCATGGCTTAATTTCCTAGATTTGTCTGTAGAATCCTTTGGGTATTTCCTAGTGATTTGTTCCTAAAATTCTCAAGTGTAGGTTGTCTTTCTTATTTTCTGTTCCAATGTTTACTTTGTGACTATTCTCACAATCTTACTGTTCTTAAAGGAAGAATGTGTATGCCCAATATATTTGTCATTGTAATTTTAGCCTTAATATCAGAAATGAAACTGGAATGCAAATTACAACATAAAAAAATAAGGGAGTCAAGGAAGTGGCACAATTAAGTGTAATAATTTGAGATAATTTGTCAGTCAATATGTTGTATTATTTCAAAATATTTTAATAAAAATATCTACCTTGACATTGTGATTTATGGAAAATAGTTGATTTGTTTCATCAGTGATGGGCACAGTTACCATTTGCAGCTATAGCTTCATTCAGTATCTTGAGATTACTTACAGGAATACAAAAGAATTCAAGCAGTCTGTCCACAGTCCTCTTACTCTTTTTGTCTCTCTCTCATTCCAGTGAAATATATGATCAGCTTAACTGGAAGCAACATGCATTCAGAGGTTTAAATTTTGTTGTAAATTTTTATTCTGAGAATAAGTGTATGTTTTCAATCTATTGATTTTTGATTTCACCACTGATTTAAATAGAAAAGTTAGGGTAGAAGCCATAGATTATTTACTTCAAATTTTTAGCACATACTACAGCTCTTAGAATATGGAAACCTTAATTGAATTAAAAATATATTCCTGATTATAACTCTATCTTTCTGTCACATGTAAAAAAATGCAAAATGCAAAAAAATAGGGAAAGATATTCTAATATGACTCATTACCATGTAGCATGTCAATGTTAAATGTCTACCCAAGAAAGTATAGCATTAGCAAAGGATGAGTGGTAGAAAAATCTTTGATTTGTTCAAGAGGTAAGATGGTATTGGAGAGGATGGTGCATCTAAGACTGAAACAGATTGTTGTGGTTACAGAAGTTCATTATCATTTGTGAAGTACAGATTCTCCAAAACTAAACTATTGAGTCATAAATCCTTCTACGAGTATTTTGAATTCAAGTCACTGAGGGGAGAAACCATGGACCCGTGCCACTATAAATAAGATGGTATTGGCATGTCACATGCTGAGTGGTTTTAGCACCAGTCATAGTAGGCTGCAGTGCTCCAGATGATGATGGAAGGACTTCGTTGAAACATCATTTTTGACTTAAATTCCCTTGAAGAATATTTTCATAACTCATTAATTAATAGAACAAAATAAAACATTTTATGGTTACAGTCAGTGTTTTTACCTTTTAAGACTATTTTTCATCAAAAATATGTATTAGAAGATAATTATGTTAAAGCTTTTAAAGTTTATGTGTGAGTGTGCATGTGTATATAAAAATGTAAATTGCTTCTACTCGGTGTAAATCAATCATTTCTTTATGATAAATACTGCTAGTATGCTTTTGGTGTGAAAATGAATATGTCATTCTTGATTTGGTGTTATAATGTATTAATCTCCTGTGGGTAATAGTCTACCCACTGTATAAAAGAGTGCTCCACAGTACATCAAAAATTGCAATCAAAGCTCTTTCTCCAGAAATAAAAACATAAAACTAAAGTGGTCTGTGGGCACCTGCTCTCCATGTGAAAACAGGTCAAGGCCATCACCTTGGCTCATATTTAAACCCATATTTTGCAATGGGACACAATAGAGGGGTAAGAGTATTTGTTTAATAGAGTGATCAATGTAGCCTGATGATAAAAATGAACAGACACACAAAAGGCTTTCATATCTAGAGAATCAGCTCTTAGTTAAGAAATGGTTCATTTTGATATACCATTTGATAAATGTTTAATTTCAATATATGTTTTAAGAGTAGATAAACATGGTTGTAAGTGATGGTGATCTTTGGAGTTGGACGAATGTGTGTTTTAGCAAAGGTTTACATAATATTGGTGTGTTAGCTTAATCATAATATGAGAAACCATGTATGAATGTTTGCCATGTATCCAGTAATAAATTAAAGACCTTATGGGCATTATCACACATAATCCTCATAGCAACATGATGAGGCATTTCACAGATCATAAAAAATAAGGAGAAAGGTGTGTATTGGATACTGAGAAAAAAATAAAATAAGAGTTTAAACCCAGTTCTGTCTAACTGTAATGTTTGTACTTCACATCCCCTGTGCTCTCCATCCTTCCAAATCACATTGACTCTGAGTTTGTTCCCTTACCTATAAAGTAGGAACACCCATTCTCTCATGCAAGGCTCATGTGAAGATTAGAAAGAGTACATATACCATCCTTTGCATAGAATCCAGTGCATAATCTGTTAAAAACAATTTGCGTCTGCTATTACTTCAACATTTTTGGAAAAGATATTTCCTTCTAAATAATTAACAAGTATAATTATTAAAAGCTTGCTGTTATAGTCGAATTGCCGATTTGTTCTCTTTCACACTGGATGTGCCATCCTTCAGAGGGGTTGTAGCAGCCGGCCTTGTTCTCTCCCTCTGCAAGCAAAGACAAATGATTGAAATTTTTTCCTTAAGGCTTCACTGCAGAAAAATATTATAACTAAGTTAGACAATGAATCATGTGAAAAATGATAAAATTCTTAGAAAAACAAATCGACTATTAAAGTTAACATAGGGTGTGTATTGTAAACAAATTATGATGTGCCAAATGTGATTTTTGCTTTCATCAGAGACTTACCTTTTCTTGATTTTGAAATGGGGGTATCTAGAACAAAACTGATCTAGACAGTAGCAGAAAATAATGGGCTAGTAACAATAGCTAATGTTTACCAAGTGCTTATTGAGTGCCAAGTGTTATTCTAAGTACTTTCTATGTGTAAGATCTTGCCATACTCAAAGAAATCTTATGAGATGGATAGAATGATGATCGCCTTTTAATAGTTCAGGAAATTGAGGTGTACATAAGATAAATATTAGTCTCAACATTACACAAACAATTGAATACAGGTTGCATGGCCAGAGAATCTATAATTTAACTCAAAAAATAATTGAATATATATTTTTTATTCCTATCTTAAGTACGTGTCTTTTGTTCTTTGATACCTCCATAAACAAAGTGACTTCAAATTAAATGTATATTTTCTTGCCTATTTTCCTAAATTTAGTCCAAAATGAAAAGGATTTGGTTTTTAAAAAGATAATGTTATATAGTTGGCAAAATATAGTATAAAGGAGAAAAACAATGGCTTTGGAATAAAAACAATGAACAAAATGCCCTCTAATGCATTAGCCATGTGACTTTAGGCTATACAGAATTTCTCTGAACCTCAGTCTCTTTGTCAAATCCTGGCATGACACTACTTGTTTCTATGGTTTATAATAATGACTTAAAGAGATGCTTAAATTAAAGGTTGGCATAGCTTGGCATATATAATGTCCTTAACAACTGTTCACTGAATATGAAATTAGGAAGCATCTTGAATTTTGAATTCTAAAACATTAGTCCTTAAATATTTTTTGTGAATTAATCTATCCTGTTTGTTCACTTTAAAATTAGTGATTAGATAAAATTAGTGATTAATTTTAATATTTTAAAGCTTATTAAATTAGTACTAAAACAATGTTGCAACATTAAGTAATATAACATCACTGAATAAACTTTCATAGAGGACTTGAATTAAATAAAGAGGAGAATATATTTCCTTAGCCAGCTTTTCTCTTTCCTATTAAATATCTCAATAAGTTTATGTTATATTATTTTTTATGATTACATGCGAAATATATATTTAAAATATAATTATTTTAAAAAACAATGGTACCATAATCATAAAAAATACCTCATTTTGGCATATACAAAATGTTTTCATATACATGATCATAATTTCTTCTCTGACATGTAATAATTCCCCATTTTATAGGCAAAGCACCTGAATTTCAAAGAAGTAAAGTCATCTTCTTCTAGCTAGGAAATGCTAGCAAGCCAAGTTCTAAATCCAGGTTTCTCCACTGGAACAAAATGCCGCTCATTACCAGTAGAGTTTTAACAGCCCCTGATGATTCTTACTAATCATCTGCAATGCGGTATCAGATTCATTAACATAATATAGATCAGGTCTTACATTTCAGGTAGCAAAGTGATTTATAATTTATCATTAGCTAAATGTCGGAGAGAGGTGCTAAAACTTCGTGTTGAGTCATTAGCATGACTTCACAACTAGGCACTTGCATTAATGTTCAGGAACCAGAAACCCAAAAGGTGCTTTCTGCTTGGTGTGCCTGTTTTCAATTATGATGTTATCTAGATGCCCAGTTCAAGTCAATGAACTGATTTGTTTTTTATTTTGTTTTTTTTAAAACAATGCTGTTGTTACAGCCTTCTTCTGGAGTTCCTTCTTTCTGAAATTGTTTTTGTTTTCTTGTTGCATACATTTGCTATTTATTAAGTAGTCTAAAACCATGTCTATAAAGTCAGACCAGATCGATAAGAGACAAGTGAACTTCCCCTATCCCCAGATAGAATAACTAGTAATGGCAGCAATTATTACAAGATCATTCTTGTACTAATATTTGGCCAAAACCAACAGAAATTTTATTAAGTATATATTGGATTCCTGGTTTGGCTACAAGTTCAATTACAATACACTAATATGTTCATTGGAAAGCCAAGTACAGTATGGAACATACTGTAAGAACACGTTACTTAACCTGTTTCAGACTTCAGTGAACTACATGGAAGGCTCATGTTGCATTTGGTGATGAAAATTTATTGTGAGAATGTATAAGATAAGGCTGAAGCACGAGAAACATACATCCAAACTTTTTGATCTTGGGAAGTTTTAGCTATACTGTGGTTATTAAAAGGTCCATGGATGCTTATTATAAGCCAGACACACACAAGGTGTTTGTATACATTATGCTTTAATTGTCTTGATAACTCAGGGAAGATAATATCATACCCATTTCATATATGACCTCACTCAGGTTTAATAGAATAACTCCGTCTCACAGCTAGTAGGTATCATGGCTGGAATTTCGACTTGCATTTTGATAGAAATAAGTTGGGGCTGAGGATAAAGCCAAACAAAACAAAAGTGTTATGCTGATGTTCTTCTTTTGCACCCTACCATCCACCCAAACCTATGCTATTTTCTTGACGTTTTTACTTTTTCACAAGGGAAGATTAATGATATTTGAATGTGACTTATATGTTCCAAAAATATTAGAAAGATATTAACAGGAGGAATTTCCTGCTGTATCAACAAAACTGAAAGAGGTATTGGTGTGGGTATGAGGTTTGGATTATGAATTCTGCCCCTGCCTACAGTCTTCAGGCTTCATTTTCCCCTCTGGTTTAATGTCCATTTTTCCCTCACATATAATGTAATGTGGCCTAAATATGGGGCTATTCTACTGAATCTGACACACCCAGTTTCTAGCATTAGAGACACTATATAAATGTTCACTAAATCAATATATGAAGAGGGGATTTATGTAATACTATTGATTATGATAAATAATTGTAAATGGTTCTAAAGCTTTAAGTTGCTAACATTGTTTGAGATGGCATTGGTACTGTGATTAAGTTATTAGCCGTGTATTGTTATGTATTTGTGTGCTCCCCATTACAGAACCAAAATGACCAAATATTGATGCAAATCTGTACTGTACTTGACATTTATGTATTGAAAATATACTTAATAGCTACTAATTGCATTGTAGGATGATATATGCCAGGTAATTCACAGTCACGAAGTCAATTGCCCATCAGCATGCTGTTAGAATCTTCCAAGAATATTATTTCACTATCTTTTAGAGATATTCACTTCATATTTAGCAACTTAAATAAATAATATCCTTTATCAGAGTAATTCAAAGTGGTTAAACCCTACTACTTTTGTTATAAAATACTAGTGACAATAAAAACAAATTTGTAGTTTAAAATGTGGAGTATTTTAATTCATATTTGCAATTTAAACTCCTTAGAGAAGTTGTTTTGATAAAAATATGTCCAACTTGAAGAGTATTTATTTCAAGCACTAGGAAAAATACTTTTTGTTTCTCATTCATTTATTTTATGTAAAATATTCTTGTAGAACCAAAACAACCATATTTTTAAAGAAAAAGATTCTTTTCTTTTGGGTCATCCATCATCACAGGGATGCATTTCTTACCAGTCAGTGTTGAAAGTTTTTTTAGTCTATATGTGATGAAAATTTGATGTCAAGGTCATTGTCCTGATCAAAGGATAGTTTATGAAAAATAAGCTTATAAGGTTAGTCATAGTCTCTAATGTAAATAAATCTTTATTTACTGCTAATGTTTAGCACATCTCTAGTTTTATACTAAAATAATGGGGCCAAATGAGCATTTCAGTGCTCCTGTAGAAACTTAGCCACTCTCAGGAAGAATATACACACCTAGACACTCACCTACCTATACATTTTCAAGTTCATAAGTGTTCGAAACTTATCCATGGACCCCAAGTTAAATAATTTTCCTCAAATAGATCATTACAAGGAGGTTGCTAATATCTGGCATTGTGCTATGCGGTGAAATGAATCCAAGATAAATATGAAATTTGATTCTTGCTTTTGAGGAGCTCATTACTATAATTCCCCATAAAGGGCTCACACAAATGAAAAATATCTAGCTAGAGAACAATATTAGGGTCAATAATACATGTACAGTGAATATTTGTTGAATGAATAATAAAGCAACCACTCAACAAGAAAAATGCAAAATAGAAAAAAATGATTAAAAAATAACCCTTTATAGGAAAAAGCACACATGACCAATATTAAAAAGTTGTCAACCTCAGCCATAACCACCAAAATATTTCCAAAATAACTGTTATCTATTTCCTATCATTTAACAAAGGTTAAAAATATTCATGTTACTCACTCATGGGAAAACAGAAGAATAATTTTTTAATGTGTTAAATTTGAAAATATTCATTCACCTTTTTTTCTCCTTCTCCTGCCCCTTCCTTTAACTCCAACCTTTTATGAACTATTTAGTCATAAAGTTTTGAGATAAAAGAGAACAAGATACATGTCTGAATAGGAAATGAGAGGTTGGTGTCAAAGCTCAAGTGGGGATAAGGAAAACATCTACATGGAAGAAAAAGGGTAGTAAGTGTATTAGGAATGATGAAGTCCCCTCCTTCCCCTAAAGTTTACAAACATAAGAAGGGAGAAAAAAAAGAAAAATTATTGAGTTGGATTGGAATTGCTTGTATCAGCTTGAATTCATAGTTTTCAGTTCATACAAATAGAGAAATAAATATAGGTGGATAAATATAGATATAAATATACTATAAAAGACAGGTAGAAAAAATATATATGTATATATAATCATATAATCTAATTTAAATTAAAAACATTTTTAATGTTTATTTATTTTTGAGACAGAGAGAGACAGAGTATGAGTAGGGGAGGGGCAGAGAGAGAGGGAGACACAGAATCTGAAGCAGGCTCCAGACTCTGAGCTGTCAGTACAGACAGAGCCTGATATGGGGTTCAGACTCAGGGGTCATGAGGTCATGACCTGAGCCGAAGTCAGATGTTAACCAAGTGAGCCACCCAGGGGCCCTGACAAGCATATAATCTAGATCTGCCTTTGACGGCTGGAAACTAGTGATACCGTAACAGCATTGATGCTGTCTAGCCCCCAATTTTGGCTTTTATGTATTAATCTCCACTAAAAGAAATTAGGATTCTTTGAGTAATGGCTGTTAGTGAGGTTGTAAAGGAAAAATACAAGAGCTTAGAACTCCTTGTACCAGAAAGCAGAAAAATTCCCCCAAATGATGAGGACAGTCATAAGGTCAGAGAAAGAAGATTGAAGTGCTCCCACTCACCAAGTATGGGACAATTGAACATTCAAATAATACCTACAGACTGATTTGAGTGCAGTGGTGTTTACAATTAATTGATCATTGCCAGTTACAGATTTCTCTGTTCCTTCTCTACTCCCACTGCTTCACTTGACTGGTCTAATAATAATAATAATAATAGTTACAGACTATAAACTATAATAAATAAGAATTTATTATAAATAAATAAATAAATAAGAATAAAATAAGACACCCTGAACCAAAACA
>NW_027529597.1:616046-619625 GCF_008692635.1 Crocuta crocuta
AAAATAATATTAGTAACTTGAAAGAAACTCCTTACAGAATCCAAAGTATAAAAGAACAATATCACTCTAGTGGAGAAACCTGGAAGAACACTTATCAAATAACTAAAGGGAGAATCATCAATAACTGGGCAAATTACAATGTTTACCAACCGATAGGATGCAGTGAAAAGAAACAGCATGCTCTCTGTAACACTTCTGCCTAAGGCACATGACCTGAATCTGATCATGAGAAAACCTCAGACGATCCAAGTTGAAGGACCTTATACAACATACTAACTGGCTATTTTCAAAAGTGGCAAGGTCGTGAAAATCAAGGACAACAAAGAAACTATTTTAGACTTGAGGAGACTAAAGAGAAATAAGAATTACATGCAAACATGATTCTGATCTGGATGCTTTTGTTGTATAAAGGATATTAAATGAATAATTGACCAAAGTTATGGAGGGTCAGACAAATAGATGGTAGTAATGGATCAATGCTACTGCCCCTGTTTTTATGGTTGTAGTACAGTTATGTTGAAGAATGTCCTTCTTTGTAGGAAATGTGCACTAAAATATTTGGAGTGGTGGCCATCAGGTAAGTAACTTATTCTCAGATAGTTTAAGGAATGATTTGTTGTCATGTTTTTGCAACTTCTCTGTAATTTGAGATTGTTTCAAAAATTTTTAAAAATGAATATTTATATACTTCAACTTAGTAATTTCAGAGCAAATTGTACCCAAAGACATATTACATCCAGTGTTTAAAAATTATACAAACACACACATAGGCACAGGCATACACACAACATTGTTGACTGGAACATTATTTATAACAGGGAAACATTTGAAATAATTTAGTTGAGCAATGGTAGAATATTGGGTAGCTAGTATTTGGTTCATATCTGAAATGGGAGAGCAGGGAAATATTTAAACTATCAGGATGAAACAGAGGCACACAGAAAGTGGAAGAGATACAGAGAGACAGAGAGAGACAAATATGGTAAGAAACAGAGATTGAGATTTTATATTAGGTCACAGAACTGTAAATCATAGTTTTAAAAATAATGGTGGTAATACATTTCAATGTAAAATATTAAGTTAATTTTTATGATACTGATAGAGATTATGAATGCAAACTTTAAATTTTGCATTATTTCTATAAATGTGAAGTATGTTTAAAATTATAATTAGCATTATATCTATAAATTTAAAACTAATGTTATGAAGTATCTGCTTCTCCCTAAAAAGGCGTAGTGTATATCAAACCAACTGTCCCACCAGGAACAATCATATAAAATTGGTAGTAGTTTTAAAGCAGCTTTTTAAAAGCACTGAAGAGAAATGGAGTCAGTTTATACTTATGAAGTGGAGTGAAGTTAAAAATTACCAGCTCCCTTGGAAAACTGATACGTCATACAGATGAAGTTATGAGGACTCTATTACCTAACAATTTCACTTCCAAGTTTAGGAGTTTAGTAGAAATACATATCCGTGGACACCAAAGTCCTTGTAAGAATGGTCATAGAGGATTATTCAAAACCCCAGAAACAATCCAAATGCTTCTCAATAATAAGAACAGTTGATTCAATGGAGGAATATAAAGCAAGAAGAAGAAGAAGAAAAAAAGAATGAACCAAGACTTCTTGCTTCTGCCAAGGGTGTAGAAATCCAGAAACAGTGTTTCTCTGATCTGTGCAAAAAGGAAAACGCTTAATAGTCTTAAAAAATTATAATTTTCATGAACTCATCAGGGGACTGAAGAGGCAGGAGCAATCAGCAAGCCTGAAATCGAAAGAAAGATAGATGCTTCCAAGCAGAGAGAGGATGCAAGTAGTGATTCACCTGGTTCAAAGCACAGGATGAAGACATATACACAGATTAAAAAAAAAAAATCAGGTATTTTAAATGAATGGCTAGGGACCAAGTGTGTGTAGTAGGAAGATAGGTAGAGACTTTCTGAACTGCAGACACAAGGATCCTTCACACCCACTAGCAAGCTTTACCCCATAAATTTTTATGGGGTGCTCATAAGAATGTTGAAGGAGATGGCAGGGGTCTGAAGACCAAAAGAATTTCCTCCAGGTGGTTCAGGTTTGCTGGAGACAAGGGGATAGCTGTGGGAAAGGCAGAGAGTACTTCCTGGAACAGAACAAAAAAGTTAAGCCTCTGGGGGTGTAGGGGAAAGCCTAATGCTACTGGGAAAGGGGAAAAAACAAAAACCCCTTGCCTCTCTGGGATGGGCTGGAAACATTCTTGAGTGCAGACTTCTATTAGAGAATTTGAGGGTGGGTGGACCTGTTTCTGATTGTAAAAATAATTACATGATTCTATGCATTTGTCAAAAGTCATAGAACTATTCACAACAAATATGAATCAAAACACTGCTGGGGCGCCTGGTGGCTCGGTCGGTTAAGTGTCCAACTCTTGATTTCAGCTCAGGTCATCATCTTATGGTTTTTTAGATTGAGCCCTGCGCAGGTCAGCACAGAACCTACTTGGAAGTCTCTTTCTCCTCTTTCTGCCCATCCCCTGATCATGCTCTCTCTCTCTCTCTCTCTTTTTATCAAAATAAATAAATAAACATTAAAAAAAAAAAGAATAGTGATTACCTTAGGTGAGGGTGATGGTGACAAAGACCTGGGGCAGAACAGTGCCTTTGGCTCTTATTAGTACTCTATTTCTTTTTCTTTCTTTCTTTCTTTCTTTCTTTCTTTCTTTCTTTCTTTCTTTCTTTCTTTCTTTCTTTCTTTCTTTCTTTCTTTCTTTCTTATAAAACTACTATAAAAGACACTATGTGAATACACAGTGGCCTATTTCTTTGGTTGATTTGTGCAGAAGTGGGCATTGTCCTTAGAAGGACCATCTATGAAAGAAAAAGAAATCTATTTCTTTGTCAACAAAATGGTGGTCATGTCAACTTTGAAGGTGCTGGCAACCATTTTCTCCCGTATAGATTAAGGAAAAACAAAACAAAAACAAAACAAAACAAAATTAAAGGTGCGCCTGAGTGGCTTAGTTGGTTAAGCATCCAACTTTGGCTCAGGTTATGATCTCACGCTTTATAAGTTTGAGCCCTGTGTCAAGTTCTGTCCTGACAGCTCGGGGCCTGAAGCCTGTTTCAGATTCTGTCTCCCGCTCTCTCTGCCCCTCCCCTGCTCTTACTCTGTCTCTGTTTCTCAATAATAAATAAATATTTAAAACAAATTTTTAACTAAAAATAAAAAAATAAAACAAGGCTTCTAGATAATGAATGACAAAAATTCTCTCTTTGACAAAACTAGCCAGGATCCACTGAGCCTTCTTCCAAACTGGGTCTAAAAACTGGCCTATACAAACATGAGAAAATACTGTTTCTAACAGCTTAAGACCACATCCCTAGAATGACCCTAACCCCTCTAAAGTGCCTTACTAAGAAACTCAAGTCTGCTAAAAGAGGGGCGCCTGGGTGGCTCAGTCAGTTAAGCATCCGACTTCGGCTCAGGTCATGATCTCACGGTTCGTGGGTTCGAGCCCCGCATCAGGCTCTCTGCTGACGGCCAGCTCAGAGCCTGGAGCTTGCTTCAGATCCTGTGTCTTCCTCTCTCTCTGCCCCTCCCC
>NW_027529597.1:622350-767068 GCF_008692635.1 Crocuta crocuta
ACAAAAACTAAAGTAATAAATAAATAAACAAATTTTCATAAGTAAAATAATATTTTAGTAACTTGAAAGAAACTCCTTACAGAATCCAAAGTATAAAAGAAAAATATCACTCTAGTGGAGAAACCTGGAAGAACACTTATCAAATAACTAAAGGGAGAATCATCAATAACTGGGCAANAATAATATTTTAGTAACTTGAAAGAAACTCCTTACAGAATCCAAAGTATAAAAGAAAAATATCACTCTAGTGGAGAAACCTGGAAGAACACTTATCAAATAACTAAAGGGAGAATCATCAATAACTGGGCAAATTACAATGTTTACCAACCGATAGGATGCAGTGAAAAGAAACAGCATGCTCTCTGTAACACTTCTGCCTAAGGCACATGACCTGAATCTGATCATGAGAAAACCTCAGACGATCCAAGTTGAAGGACCTTATACAACATACTAACTGGCTATTTTCAAAAGTGGCAAGGTCGTGAAAATCAAGGACAACAAAGAAACTATTTTAGACTTGAGGAGACTAAAGAGAAATAAGAATTACATGCAAACATGATTCTGATCTGGATGCTTTTGTTGTATAAAGGATATTAAATGAATAATTGACCAAAGTTATGGAGGGTCAGACAAATAGATGGTAGTAATGGATCAATGCTACTGCCCCTGTTTTTATGGTTGTAGTACAGTTATGTTGAAGAATGTCCTTCTTTGTAGGAAATGTGCACTAAAATATTTGGAGTGGTGGCCATCAGGTAAGTAACTTATTCTCAGATAGTTTAAGGAATGATTTGTTGTCATGTTTTTGCAACTTCTCTGTAATTTGAGATTGTTTCAAAAATTTTTAAAAATGAATATTTATATACTTCAACTTAGTAATTTCAGAGCGAATTGTACCCAAAGACATATTACAACCAGTGTTTAAAAATTATACAAACACACACATAGGCACAGGCATACACACAACATTGTTGACTGGAACATTATTTATAACAGGGAAACATTTGAAATAATTTAGTTGAGCAATGGTAGAATATTGGGTAGCTAGTATTTGGTTCATATCTGAAATGGGAGAGCAGGGAAATATTTAAACTATCAGGATGAAACAGAGGCACACAGAAAGTGGAAGAGATACAGAGAGACAGAGAGAGACAAATATGGTAAGAAACAGAGATTGAGATTTTATATTAGGTCACAGAACTGTAAATCATAGTTTTAAAAATAATGGTGGTAATACATTTCAATGTAAAATATTAAGTTAATTTTTATGATACTGATAGAGATTATGAATGCAAACTTTAAATTTTGCATTATTTCTATAAATGTGAAGTATGTTTAAAATTATAATTAGCATTGTATCTATAAATTTAAAACTAATGTTATGAAGTATCTGCTTCTCCCTAAAAAGGCGTAGTGTATATCAAACCAACTGTCCCACCAGGAACAATCATATAAAATTGGTAGTAGTTTTAAAGCAGCTTTTTAAAAGCACTGAAGAGAAATGGAGTCAGTTTATACTTATGAAGTGGAGTGAAGTTAAAAATTACCAGCTCCCTTGGAAAACTGATACGTCATACAGATGAAGTTATGAGGACTCTATTACCTAACAATTTCACTTCCAAGTTTAGGAGTTTAGTAGAAATACATATCCGTGGACACCAAAGTCCTTGTAAGAATGGTCATAGAGGATTATTCAAAACCCCAGAAACAATCCAAATGCTTCTCAATAATAAGAACAGTTGATTCAATGGAGGAATATAAAGCAAGAAGAAGAAGAAGAAAAAAAGAATGAACCAAGACTTCTTGCTTCTGCCAAGGGTGTAGAAATCCAGAAACAGTGTTTCTCTGATCTGTGCAAAAAGGAAAACGCTTAATAGTCTTAAAAAATTATAATTTTCATGAACTCATCAGGGGACTGAAGAGGCAGGAGCAATCAGCAAGCCTGAAATCGAAAGAAAGATAGATGCTTCCAAGCAGAGAGAGGATGCAAGTAGTGATTCACCTGGTTCAAAGCACAGGATGAAGACATATACACAGATTAAAAAAAAAAAATCAGGTATTTTAAATGAATGGCTAGGGACCAAGTGTGTGTAGTAGGAAGATAGGTAGAGACTTTCTGAACTGCAGACACAAGGATCCTTCACACCCACTAGCAAGCTTTACCCCATAAATTTTTATGGGGTGCTCATAAGAATGTTGAAGGAGATGGCAGGGGTCTGAAGACCAAAAGAATTTCCTCCAGGTGGTTCAGGTTTGCTGGAGACAAGGGGATAGCTGTGGGAAAGGCAGAGAGTACTTCCTGGAACAGAACAAAAAAGTTAAGCCTCTGGGGGTGTAGGGGAAAGCCTAATGCTACTGGGAAAGGGGAAAAAACAAAAACCCCTTGCCTCTCTGGGATGGGCTGGAAACATTCTTGAGTGCAGACTTCTATTAGAGAATTTGAGGGTGGGTGGACCTGTTTCTGATTGTAAAAATAATTACATGATTCTATGCATTTGTCAAAAGTCATAGAACTATTCACAACAAATATGAATCAAAACACTGCTGGGGCGCCTGGTGGCTCGGTCGGTTAAGTGTCCAACTCTTGATTTCAGCTCAGGTCATCATCTTATGGTTTTTTAGATTGAGCCCTGCGCAGGTCAGCACAGAACCTACTTGGAAGTCTCTTTCTCCTCTTTCTGCCCATCCCCTGATCATGCTCTCTCTCTCTCTCTCTCTTTTTATCAAAATAAATAAATAAACATTAAAAAAAAAAAGAATAGTGATTACCTTAGGTGAGGGTGATGGTGACAAAGACCTGGGGCAGAACAGTGCCTTTGGCTCTTATTAGTACTCTATTTCTTTTTCTTTCTTTCTTTCTTTCTTTCTTTCTTTCTTTCTTTCTTTCTTTCTTTCTTTCTTTCTTTCTTTCTTTCTTTCTTTCTTTCTTATAAAACTACTATAAAAGACACTATGTGAATACACAGTGGCCTATTTCTTTGGTTGATTTGTGCAGAAGTGGGCATTGTCCTTAGAAGGACCATCTATGAAAGAAAAAGAAATCTATTTCTTTGTCAACAAAATGGTGGTCATGTCAACTTTGAAGGTGCTGGCAACCATTTTCTCCCGTATAGATTAAGGAAAAACAAAACAAAAACAAAACAAAACAAAATTAAAGGTGCGCCTGAGTGGCTTAGTTGGTTAAGCATCCAACTTTGGCTCAGGTTATGATCTCACGCTTTATAAGTTTGAGCCCTGTGTCAAGTTCTGTCCTGACAGCTCGGGGCCTGAAGCCTGTTTCAGATTCTGTCTCCCGCTCTCTCTGCCCCTCCCCTGCTCTTACTCTGTCTCTGTTTCTCAATAATAAATAAATATTTAAAACAAATTTTTAACTAAAAATAAAAAAATAAAACAAGGCTTCTAGATAATGAATGACAAAAATTCTCTCTTTGACAAAACTAGCCAGGATCCACTGAGCCTTCTTCCAAACTGGGTCTAAAAACTGGCCTATACAAACATGAGAAAATACTGTTTCTAACAGCTTAAGACCACATCCCTAGAATGACCCTAACCCCTCTAAAGTGCCTTACTAAGAAACTCAAGTCTGCTAAAAGAGGGGCGCCTGGGTGGCTCAGTCAGTTAAGCATCCGACTTCGGCTCAGGTCATGATCTCACGGTTCGTGGGTTCGAGCCCCGCATCAGGCTCTCTGCTGACGGCCAGCTCAGAGCCTGGTGCTTGCTTCAGATCCTGTGTCTTCCTCTCTCTCTGCCCCTCCCCAGCTTGCTCTCTGTCTCTTGTCTCTCAGAAAAAAAAAAAAAAGAAACTCAAGTCTGCTAAAAGAATTCAGTGTTTGTTCCAGCCAACACCTGATCGCTGGGTGGGGAGAAGAGTAGGAACCTAACTTTGATAAGCCCCAGTTAGTAAACCCAGATGAGTTTTACATGGAACCCCCCCTTCCCAATTTTGGTAAATTTTCCCTTTTCTTTCCTTTTTTTTTTTTTTTTTTTCTAAGTAGGCTTCACACCCAGCACAGAGTCCAATGCAGGGCCTGAACTCACAACCCCAAGATCAAAACCTGAGCTGGAATCAAGAATTGGATGCTTAACCAACTGAGCCACCCGAGTGCCCCTCACTTTTCTGTTTCCACTGAGCTCCTTCTCACTCCTTCTCTACTTATTTATTCTCCCTTTAAAGTGCCCAATTACCTCTGCACAAACCTGAGTTCAGTTCTCAATGGAGTCTCATTCCTATTGCAATAGTATATTAATGATTAAAATTTGTCCTTACCACTTTAACTAGGGACTAGTTTTGTTTATTTATTTATTTTTTTAATATTTTTTATTTATTTCTAGGAGAGAAAGAGACCCTGTGAGCAGGGGANTTTTGTTTATTTTTGATAGTAGTTAAAATAAAGACTTTTCTCTCAGAGCTTCTGGCAGTCCTATTATGCCATATAGATATAGGGGAAGAAAACGGCTTCTAGGTAATTTAAACTTAAATTTTCTCTCTTAAAATAGAGAAGAATATAGCTGCAAACAGGAGAGAATAAAGACAGGCACTCTTTGGGGCTCCTGTATCATTTTGGTTTCACCTCCAGAGATAATTCATGATGTCGTTTCCCATGAGGTAGTTAAGAATTACACCTTGGGGCGCTGCGTGGCTCAGTCAGTTAAGCGTTGGACTTCGGCTCAGGTCATGATCTCACAGTTGGTGGGTTTGAGCTGCGCGTTGGGCTCTGTGCTGACAGCTCAGAGCCTAGAGCCTGCTTCGGATTCCGTGTCCCCCTCTCTCTCTGACCCTCCCCGGCTCATGCTATCTCTCTCTCTCTNTCAATTACTTGAACCAAAGATCTTTAATTATTATATTAAGTATGTTAAAAATCAGAATTTAAGAAAAAATTTCAGAAAAATGTATATATATTTAAACTACAGCATGTTAAAAGCTAGAAATTTTTATAATAGTAATTTTCCAATACATTGAAGATTTATTAAAGTTTAGTGTACAGTAATATATACATGCAATATTAAAATAATCTGTAGGTAGAGAATGTGGAAAGACTTTTCATGTGATACTTCATAAAATTAGTATATTAAAATTCTTAAACCGCTATTTTTATTATTCCCATCATTTGAGATTCTTTTTTCTTAATATTTTTTTTATTTTTTTATTTCTAGGGGAGAGAGAGAGAGAGAGAGAGACAGCGTGAACAGAAGAGGGTCAGAGAGAGAGGGAGACACAGACTCCGAAATAGGCTCCAGGCTCTGAGCTGGCAGTCAGCACAGAGCCCGACGCGGGGCTCGAACCCACGAACCGCGAGACCATGACCTAAGCGAAAGTCGGACGCTCAACCGGCTAAGCCACCCAGGCGCCCCCATTTGAGATTCTTTTATGAACACCATGCCCCAGAATAAAATCTTCACTCAGACGTGTTTTACTTCCACTCAATACTTGAAGGAGATAGGTTTTATCTTAGCCCATTACAGTATTATGAAAATAAACTAATCATGGTGTTAAATAAAAAGGGGGGGGTTAAAACTAGTACTATATGCTAGTTAAAAAGTACAAGAAACAATGGTCTCAATAACAATAATACAATAGAAACTCTGACAATAACAATACAGGTGAATATTTCTTAATCAAAGAAATCTATTCCCTGTTGATAAGAAGGGAAATATAATTGGAATTTTAGTCCAGGTAACATGATGGATTCCCAACATAAGGAGTTGATTTAAGCTAGTGTCTACAAAAGTTGAACACTAAAGTCATCTTTCTGTATTCTTTTACCATCTGCTATGAAATGGCATCAGTCTTTTTTCAGGAAAAAAAGCCAGCATAGATAAATCTAAATTCACTGGGAAAGAGTTTGTGTTTACGACAGTGCCCAGCGTGCTGCTATTGCTTAATAAATGTCAAATCTGATGGATAATATTCATTTAGATGTTACATGGCTGCTTTTATATTTCCCATTGCAAAGCTTTGAGTTATAGACAGAGCTGTTAAATGTCCTTATTCTAATCTAATTTCACAATACCTAATTATGGTAGCTCACCCTTTTCAGCTAAAGTGTCTTAGGACTAAGGAACCATTACTCCTGTTCTCATTCATATGTGCATGCATTCAACAAACATTTATTGGGACCTGTTCGGAGTCAGACGTGACGATGTATGAGATACAATCCCCAACTTCAACAATATTCATATCTGGCAGAAGACAAAGATACACAAGTAATTAACGTAACCAATGTATTAACTATTACTTTGGGGCACATTTTTTGTAGTTTATCTACTTTGCTTTCATCTGCCTTTAATAATGATTTTCTTTTTTTTTAATTTTAGGATTTTTTTTTCTCATGCTATATTTTTATTTTGTACCTTACAGCTCTCTGTGAATCATACCAAAATCCTGTTTTGGAACACTTTTAGGTATGTTAAATAAAAATTGGATTACTAAATTACTTAATTAAATAATTCACCATATGCAATAATAGCTAGTATTGATCTGTGTGTGAAAAAAGATAAAAATTCATTGTATATTGTAACTAGGAAGGCTGCCAGAAAGGAACAATTTTTGAGTATTTTCAAGAATGAGTACAGCTCCATGTTAAGGAGAATGGATAACCGAAATCAACATTACTAGTTCTTTACCTATGAGTCTTAACTTTTTTACAATCTTAGTATCTTTTCTCATTTTACCATTTAGCATGATTTTTTTTGAAACAATCAGTTAATTATTTAACACATTTTGTTTGAGTCTCTTTTTAAATATCATTTTTGGCATAAATACCATTAAACAGTGGATTCCTCTCAAGGAAAGAAAGGAAGAGGAAAATGTTTATAAAATTGGCTATGTAAGTTTTATGAAATGCCAGTTTTCCTTCCTCATGAGTAATGTCAAGGAATGGACTGTTAGTTAAACCCAAGAAAATAAAAGATAAACTTTTTATGGGAATGGTTTTTATCTTCCATGCTTAAAACATCAAAGTGAAGGGCGCCTGGGTGGCTCAGTCGGTTAAGTGTCCAGCTTTGACTCAGGTCATGATCTCACGGTTCGTGGGTTTGAACTGGCGTTGGGCTCTGTGCTGACAGCTAGCTTAGAGCCTGGAGCCTGTCTTCAGATTCTGTGACCCCCTCTCTCTCTGACCCTTCCCTGCTTACACTGTTTCTGTCTCTCTCTCAGAAATATATAAAACATTATAAAATTTTTTTTTAAAAAACACCAAAGAGAGTTTTATGATACTTGCTTTCATTCATTCCATTTGGTCATCATTTGAAGTACTAATGAAAAATTGTACTTATAAAGCACTAATATTGGCAGGTCGCTCTTGTTCGAAAGCCTCCGTAGGCTTTTCATCGTAGGCATGAAGAAAGAGAAAAAATATATTAATATTGGCCATGAGATCCTATAGGCTCTGGTTTCTGCAATATGTGTCTTTTGCTTTCTGAATTCCCAGAGTGTTTTTAGTTCTTTAAAATTAATAAAAGGAAATCTCTTTTAGAAGAAAGGTAGGAGGCTGACAGGGAAAGATCTCATGTCCTATCATTCATTTTCAATTTCAGACCCAATGTAAAGAGAGGGAACTTGCACATGGGCATTACTTTACTATCCTTGCAAGGAGGGAAAAATGTTCCCCACCAGCCACCATTCCTAACAGCCTAGCCAATGAGAGACACTCTCAACTTGGCTAATGAAATCACTATACTTTGACTTCACTGTTTATTTGAAAGAACTTTTTGTTTACAACAGTCTTCCCAGAGCACTGCCTGTCCTCTCCAAAAGACCATTCCTCTCTCTCTCTCTCTCTCTCTTTTTTTCCTGTGGACTTGTGTATGGTTCAGCCTCAGCTTGCTTGTTTCAGATTGCAATTCTCTGCTATTCCTGAATAAACACACTTTTGCTGGTATAATAACTGGTGGTTATTTTATTTTCTCAGGTTAACAGTTCCTTGAAAATATCATGCTCTTTATCATGTCAGGGACAAGTGATTGCCTTTGAGTGGATGCATTACTCACACATTACTTAATACCTAACTGCGCTCCACTTCCTGCATCCATAGAACAGAAACAATTACAGAATCTATCTCAGAAGGTTACGAAGAAAGCTGTTTATAAAGGAAAAGCTCTTAGAACTGACCTACCTCACAGTAAATACTCAAGAAATCTTGTCTACCAGTGTCATACATTCATTATCCTCAGTTTCAATGTCAGTGTTCCCTAAAATTGTTCTCTGGTATCTTGAAATGATAATATGTCACTTTATTACAATTTTCCAAGTTGGTACTCTTAAAAGTGTCTGTTTTATGTAACTCTTAGACTGTTAGATATATGAAGTCTGGAACCGTGCTTTTTTCTTTTCCACTAAATGCATAGCACTATGCGCTTATAAGTAATTCTTGAACATGTCAATGAATACCTGAGGCAGTAAAATAATGTGTTTTTTGCTCCTAGACTATTAAGATTAATTTCATTGGTTCAATGATGACATGCAGTTAATTTGGTTGAAGCTCAGTTTTGTTTGTTCGTTTGTTTTTGTTGTTGTTTATTTTTTGAGAAGAAGAGAAAGAGAGTACTGGGACCAGGGGAAGTGATAGAAAGAGGGAGAGAGAGAATCCCAAGCAGTGTAGACCCTGACACAGGGCTCGATTCCCTGAACTATGAGATCATGACCTGAGCCGATATCAAGAGTTGGACATTTAACCAACTGAGCCACCCAGGTACTCAAGCCCTCAGGTTTACAAACTCAGTAATATCATTCCACAAATAATTCAACATCCAAATTTTGGGGAAAAACACCCAAAATGTTTTTATTATTTTAAGTGTAATATAATAATTTGTTTTTATTATATGCTTATGTGATAATATGCTTCTATCACACTGACACTACCTTTAGCTTAGGCTATTATGGGCTTATTATTTATAGTTTAAATCAAACTGAAAATACTTTTGAAAGAAGTTATTCACACGATCGACCAGTGTTAATATTTCTAATGTTTCTAGTAGTCTGGAAAACTAATAAAAAAGTGTTAGGGGAAATAGTGTCAAGGTTTTTATATATTTTATAGTATCCACTAATTTTTTAATCTTTAAACAGTATTTAGGTTTCTTAAAACATAGCCAAAAAAATAGATAAAATGTATGCTAAAGAAAGAAGGGCTAAAATATACCTGGAATATAGCAATAAGGGAAGTTGTTATTTAATATAATCTTTCTCATTCAAATAAGACTAGAATATGACGATAAATATGGTGATGGGAATACAATGTAGAAATTTTAGAAGAAAGGTTTTACTTGTGTAATAGTAAATGTAAAGTAGCAAAAAAAAAAAAGAAAGGTAAAAAGACAACACAATGCATTCAATTTAAGATGTCCCATAGCGTAAAAGTTAACATTATGGCATACATACAGGACTTGGAAACACTCCAGGACCTTTAAAATTTTATATATTTTTAAAATAATAGAGGGGCATCTGGGTGGCTCAGTCAGTTATGCATCCAACTCGGCTCAGGTCATGATCTCACAGTTTGTACGTTCAACCCCCAAATCTGGCTCTGTGCTTGACAACTCAGAGCCTGAAGCTTGCTTCAGATTCTGTGTCTCCCTTTCTCTCTGCCCCTCCCCCAATTGTGCTCTGTCTCTTTCTGTCTCTCAAAAATAAATAAGTGTAAAAATCTTTTTTAAATAAAATAATAGAATAAGAGAAGATAGATTTAAATTATATTCTGGTTTATCAAATAATTCATTGATAAGAATACAGAAACAAGGGGCATTTGTTCAAGTAGCTCAGTTGGTTAAGCGTCTGACTTTGGCTCAGGTCATGATTTCGCAGCTCCAAAGTTCAAACTTCATGTAAGGCTCTGTACTGTCAGCTCAGAGCATGGAGCTTGCTTCCGATTCTGTGCCTCCCTTTCTTTCTAGCCCTCCCCAGCTTGTGTTCTCTCTCTCTCTCTGTGTGTGTGTCTCAAAAATAAATAAACATTGCTTTAAAAAAAAAGAATATTGGTGTCTTTTTAAGAAAAAAAAAACTATTAAAAGCTATTGCCAAAGGTTTCTGTGCTCATGTGATATATATTAAATATGCTGATACTGGATGAACCAGTAAGAAAACTCACATCCCCAGCTATTTTGACCCTCTGGCTATGGCATGTATAACATCAGAATATGCTTATTTCACAATCATTGAGTATATTTCTCTGGATTGATGGTGTTTCTTAATTTCATTTTTTTCTCAAAAAAATATTGACTATATTGACGTGCCCCCTTCTTTTTTCAAGTAATTTTGAATTCAGTATAGAGTCTAAGTTGTTTTTATTTATTTGTCATAATTATATGGTTTAAAACAAGCAGATGCTAATATGCCAACGAGAAATGTTTGAGTGAAATTGTAAAGTTAGAAGTAAAAGAAAAACAGGCAATCAGATTAAATGTAGTTCCTAGTCTTGATGATCAAGGAAAAACAAAGTAAATATATGATAAATGCAGGTGTTTTTATTCCTATGATTAGACATTGAGAAAATATTGAAGCCAGATGGTATTTTTCAAAATGATTAGAGAGCTACTCTTTTTAAATTAAGAAAAAACTGATCTCAAGGCTTTTGAAACTAAAATAAGAAAATGTACACGTGTAAGTGTATAGGAAATCATAATGTGTAAGAACCACATTTACCTTTAACCCAATGTTACAACCGGACATTTAAATGTGTAGGGAGGGGAGATAAAATAAAAGAAGAAATATAAAGTTAATATATATTGAAGGTAACCTTAATATAAGGTGATTGCATATGTATTATCTCATTCAGTGCAGAGCATGATTAGGTTAAATCTGACAGCAGGTAAAATATTTCTTTGTTTTTATCCCACACATTCCTTCATCCTTCATGTGCATGTGTTGATAACTTATCTCCTGACACAGCATTGTGTTCTTAAGTTGTCACCAAGCTGTCCTATGTTGTGATGTGTTTGAATTTCTTCTCTAGGTTTATTCCCTTAGCATCCCATGTCTCTATATAACAACTATAAGCTAATTAAATGAAATAATCCCCAGATAAGAATTTGAAGAGTAATATATTACCCATATAACAGAATTAAATACCTTTCTTACCTGGAGGGTAACTTTTCAAAAACTTCCATGGCACGGATCATAATGCAGAACTAATATAAATTAAACAACTATTTATTGAACTCTTGAATTCAAAGCCGAAGAGATATGGTTTCAGTGCTCATGGAGAATGTATTTTCTTTTGATGGTTAATAATGGATAGAATATCCACAGGAAGATCATTCAAGGCAGAAAAAATCATGGTAAATGGAAACTGGGGACAAGAAAATACAGGATATCAAGGAGAAACATAATTAATTTGGTACTAACAAACAGAACATGGTTTACCTGGGACAAATTCTGTTAGATGATAAAGAAAATGAGTCTCTTTAGGATGCCTAAAGATAGAACTCATGTCAATTTAGCAATTATTTATTAAACTCTGGGAAATTCAAAGATGAAGACATATCGTTTTAATGTTCATGGGGTAATTTCTAAGATGACAATAACTGCTGGATAATCATCAAACTACTTTCTTTTCTTTCTGGCTTAGAGGTAAACTACATTAGCCAGATGCAATGCAGGCAATTGGCTAAGAAAAAAAAAAATATTCAATTTTGCCTGCACATGTATAACATCACTCTCCACACTTTCAGAGGATCTTCCACATTTGTGTGGTGACTTAGAGGTCATAGAATGTAGATAGCAGGGCCAAAAGATGAAAATAAATTGAGTCCTTGATCACTTCTTGAATAAACTGATTTATAAATGGAAAAAAACATATTGTTTTAAGTCACTGATATTTTGAGTGTTTTTCTGCTCATCAGTTAGCAATGTCTTAAACTACATAAAGCAGCAATGCATGCCATCTGCTGCCATTTGAAAGGCTATGTAAATCATTCAAGGTGTGAATTTAAACATACGTTGACGACTTAGACTAATGCTGGATTTAGGACCTGGTGAAGAGAGCAAAAGAAGAGTCAAAGAGGAAGAATAAAAATTTGATCAAATAAATTTTCCTGGAAACTTAGGAAATTTAGTATCAAGAAGGACAACTGATGTACTGGCTTTTAGCTATAACTTACTAGAGGTTATATTAAGCAGATCTATAATCAATAGCCATTTATCATTTGACTTTTACAGTGATTCAAGGATGGGTTTGGAAACATTCTACCCATCAGTTTTTCTCAAGCCAGAAACTTTGTCTAAGTTACAGATTTAGTTTTGAAATAAAGTATGTATTTCCTGATCTTCCAAGATACCGTGACCAATAAACATTGGCTGAGGCAGATAAGGCTTTGAAGAATACATTATGATAAAAAGAATAATCAAGTGAAAGCATTTAGGAATGAGAACTCATCCTTTCCATCGGTAAAGGACTTCAGAGCTCTACATATGTTATTTAAATCTTCCTAAAAATATAATGAGTATTTTACTTTTCCCTTATGTAACTGTCCCCTTCCCCCCAAAATTTAGTATCTTAAAGCAAAAACAGTCATTTGCTTAAGCTCAGGAATCTAGAACCTGGGTAGGACTCAAAGGGAACAGTCAACTCAGCTTCATGAACCACCAGCTGGAGTGGCTAGAAAGACTTCAGTGACTGGAATCATGGGAAAGACCACTCTTCCAATGTATGGCAGTTGATGCCAGATGATGGCTGATACCTTAGTTGAATGGGGGCTGAATGGGTCTGTCAGCTAGATTATCTGTATGTTTTTCCATGTGGATGTTTGGCTTCCTCACAGAATGGTGGTGAGGACCCAAGAGTAAGGGTTCCAATTGAGACGTCTAGGTGGAAGATCTATTGCTTTTGATGTTCTGGACTCAAAAGTCACATGCCATCTCCTCCACTTTTACACTGGCCAGTTAGTCTCAAAGCCTGCCCAGGCTCAAGAGGTGAGGATAAAGAGTCTACCTCTTTTTTTTTTTTTTAATGTTTTTATTTGTGAGAGAGAGACAGCATGAGCAGGGGAGGGTGAGAGAGAGAGGGAGACACAGAATCCGAAGCAGGATCCAGGCTCTGAGTTAGCCGCCAGCACAGAGCCCGACGCGGGGCTTGAACCCACCAACTGTGAGATCATGACCTGAGCCGAAGTCGGATGCCCAACTGACTGAGCCACCCGGGTGCCCCTAAAGAGTCTACCTCTTGAGAAAATGACTAGGCTGGAAGAATTTATAGGATGGGAGATGTTAACAGCCATTTTTGGAAAAAAAAAATCTGCCAAGTAAGACAGACATTATCATCCTCATTTTTAAATGGAGAGATTGAATCTTAGATGATAGAAGTGATTAACTGAAGGTCACACAGAAATGGAAAAGCTGAAACTTAAATAAAGTTTCTTTAAGGAAATTCTGTTTCCTTCCTTGTTATCCCTCACTGCAATGTAATTGCATCTTTATAAACATCTAGAATAAAATATGTTCCTGGGGCATCATTAGATATAATATTAGCTAAAATTTTATGTAAAATAAAATTCAGTGAGGAATTAAACAAGTAATTCTACAGATAGTAATACTCCATAATTATTTTATAGTCAGATTTCATGTAACATCTTATGGAAATTATATGGTATAGTCACCTGTACAACTGAATTTGCATTAGAGTAAAATAACATATTATTATTGAAATCTCTATGAATATTTAAGTTTTAGATTTCTAAATTCAAAAATTTTTTTCAGATCAATGGAGCATGGATACTCACATCTAAGACATTCCACATGAAACATTATAACTTACCCCCAATATTGCCAAAATGCCCCCAGCATTTTCTTTACAGGTGAATGAGTCTACCAACCATCTGATAGACTAAATATCCATCTTAATTAAATATTGCTTAAGTTTTCCCACACTTCTTGCTCTTCCTTCAATTATCAAAAATAAATGTGTTTTCATTGTGTATCTGGAATATTTCATCTGCATTCTTCTTGTCCTCTGTCACAGTCTTTTACTTCTTATTGTACTCAGAACTATGGCCAATGTGACAGTGATCTTCCTTTTTTAAAAAATTTTTAAATATTTATTTTTGAGAAAGAGAGGGGGAAAGGGACAGAAAGAGACTGAGACACAGAATCTGAAGCAAACTTCAGGCTCTGAGCTATCAGCACATAACCCAACATGGGGCTCCAACCCGTGAGTGGCAAGATCATGACCAGAGGTGAAGTTGGATGCTTAACTACCTGAGTCACCTAGGTACCCCTGAGAGTGATCTTCCTTTAACACAAATACGATCCTTCTATTTTTACAGGTATTGCAAAGAACATGAAAGCCAAATACACAAAAGTTTAAAGTAATAACAGAAAACATCACCAGCACCGTCACAATGACAATTCCATGAGTCATCTTGAACCAAGCATTGAAAGATCACATGATCCTCATTCCAAATTAAGCTAATATCATTCTAGTTTTACAGAAACTGATAAAAATTGAAGATTAACTTGTCCAAAGTAATACAGACTAAAAGCAAATATGGATTTCCAAGTTCAGATTTTGCCATTCCCACCAAATCATTACATGTTTAAGGCACAATAAATCATTTTATATCCTTAAGAATCATGTTTTTCACATGTTGTTTCTCTGTTTCAAATGCCAGATGGAGCATTCAGTGGAAAATTTTCATTAGTTTCAATAACTAGATAGATAGAATAGATCTTATTTCCTCAAGATAAAAGTTTTGGTTTTTAAAAAAATTATTCCTAATATAGGTTATACTCTTTAATGATTTATTTGATGTCTAGGACTCTTATTAATATTAAAGGTGTTTATTTATTAAAAAATTTTTAATGTTTTATTTATTTCTGAGAGAGAGACAGACAGACAGACAGACAATGTGAGCAGGGGAGGGTCAGAGAGAGAGAGGGAAACACAGAATTTGAAGCAGTCTCCAGGCTCTGAGTGTCAGCACAGAGCCTGATGTGGGGCTCGAACCCACGAACTGTCAGATCATGACCTAAACCAAAGTGGGACACTTAACTGATTAAGCCACTCAGGTGTCCCAAAGGTGTTTATTTAATCCTCTATGACATGAAGGTTATTTTTATCCTTATATAAAACTGAGGGGCAAAGGCTGACTTGCCCAAAGTCACAAAGTTAGGTCACTTGGAATTAGGTATGATTCCAACATATTTTTCTAAGTAGCTTGATTTTTGTGAGGGATTATGAGCTATTCGATGGGAAAGAGTATATCAGAGTGGTTGACGTATAACAGACATTACATAAATGTTTATTAATTTGTTTATATCTACTTTATAGATAGATGATGATAATTGATGATAGATAGATGATAGATAGATGGATGATAATTGATGATAGATAGATGGATCTCCACTAAATTATGAGTCTTATGCCATCTACAGGGTTTTTAATCTTTTGTGTCAATATCAACATCTATCTATAACTCCTTAGTTCAGAATCAGACGCATAGGATATTTTCTTCCAGAAATGTTTGTTGAAACAGATCTGTATCTTTTTATCCTAAAACAGTTTAGCTTTCTTCAAAAATTTGAAACAAAATAGTGTTTTCTTGATCTTTATATATTTTATTCAAAATTATGAGTATGTATCAGAGTTTTTTCAAGATACTTTCATTAATCAGGCACTGATTATTAAAATATTTTAATGAGCTGCTGTGAAAGAAATAAATATGTAAATGTATAATAGCTATCAGAGTGTTATGTATAGTATTTCCACAAAAATCTAATTTCATTGAGTAAATATATGTATCACTGAAATAAAAGAAACCTTTCACAATAGATTCTGAGTGCCAGATAGTTCAGTGGTTGTAATGATTGAAATTCTCAGGGTCAGCAAGCAAATGTTTTTTAGATTTAGGACAAGGACGTTGGAAGGGATTGTGTATTCATGTGGCATATGATGGATGGGAGCAGGTATCAAGACATCCTAATGTGAGAGATTTATGTAACAAAATCTTTGGATAATGTTGAGAGGTGCTCTTGAGACTGTTCTTTTCTTCCCACTCACACTACCAAGAGAGAAAAACACATTGTTCAACCTCAGGCTCCCCAAAATAACTAACTTTAGAAGAGTTTTTCTATTTTAAATTATTTAAGACATTTTTTCCATTTTTTTCCATTTCACACACAGAGGAATACAGCAATCATTTTCTGCAATGTTACCTTTTGTACAGTTTCAAAACTTTAGGCTTTGCGGAAAGGAGAGCTGAAGCTCCCAGTATGAATTCATGCCCCCACCCCCAACACACTCTCTTATCCCAGTGCAATTCCTTTTGCTGGCAATACATACATCCTTTGACACGTGGAGACTTAATTTATGCAGCAGGTGTTCCTGCATTCAAATTATGCCTGGGTAACTGCATTCTCTGACTATCATCATGAGTCTGGTTACCAGTCAAAGCTCTGGGCAGAGAGCCTTCCCAGGGGATCCCATAGAGTTCTGTCCTTGGCTTATAGCTATGTGTCTTACATCTTAAAAATAAAATTTAAAGGTGTTTTTACTTTTGTTTTTCTTACCAGACTATAACACTTATGAGAGAGGGACATTTCAAATCAACTTGTTGGTACATTGTCAACACTATACATTCTGCTTTGAAAATATTTGGTGGCTGAAATGGTTTTGATAAAAAGTTTATGTTCAGCAAAAGAAACAATCAACAAAACTAAAAGGCAACCTACTAAATGGGAGAAGATATTTGCAAATGGCATATTTGATAAAAGGCTAGTATCCAAAATATGTAAAGAATTTATTCAACTCAACACCAATAAATAAATAAATAATCCAATTAAGAATGAGCAGGATACATGAAGAGACATCTCTACAAAGAAAACATGTAGATGGCCAACAGACACATGATAAGATGTTCATCTCTTGCTTTCAAGAAAATGCAAATCAAAACAACAATGAGATAACGCCTCACACCAGACAGAATCCCTGATGTCAAAAAACACAAGAAACAACAAGTGTTGGTGAGGATATGGAGAAAAAATAACCCTTGTGCACTGTAGGTGGGTATGGAAATTGGTGCATCCATCGTGGAAAATAGTATGGAAGTTACTCAAAAAATAGAATTACCCTACAATCCAGTAATTACCCCTGAAACACAAAAATCCTAGTTCAAAAGGATACAGGCACCCTTATGTTTATTGCACCACTATTTACAGAAGTCAATTACGGAAGCAGCCCCAAGTATTTATTGACAGATGAATGGATAAAGAAGATGCAGCACACAAAACACACACACACACACACACACACACACACACACACACACACACACACAGTGAAATATTATTCAGACATAAAAGAGAATGAAATCTTGCCAATTGCAACTACCTGGATAGATCTAGAGAGTATAATGCTGAGCGAAATAAGCCAGTCAGAGAAAAACAAATACCACATGACTTCATTCATATATGGAATTTAAGAAACAAAATAAACAAAAGGAAGGAGAGAGAGAGAAACCAAGAAACAGACTCTTAACTATAGAAAACAAACTGATGGTTACCAGAGGGGAGGTAGGTGGCGGGAATGGGTGAAATAAGTGAAGGGGATTAAAAGTACACTTTTCACGATGAGCACTGAGTAACATATAGAATTGTTGAATCACTGTATTGTACACCTGAAACTAATACAACACTGTATGTTAAGCATACTGGAATTAAAATTAAAAATTTTTAAAAGAGAAAATAAATAAAATGTTGTTGGACGAATGTTTTAATGAGTGGATGGATGGATGGTTGATGTAGTGTTTATTTCTAGTTCCATACCTGTGGATATCCTATTTCACCCAGTAAGCAATATTTTCAGTAATGGGTTGTTTCTAGAGGCAGCATATGATAGTTTGTGAGATCTTGAATTCTGGATCCACATTGTCTGGATCCATATCCCATCTCTACCGTGGATAAATAATTCATTTGCTCATGGCCTCAGTCTCTCATCTATAAAATAGGGGTTTTGTAAGTATAAAGTGAGTTAAAAAATATCTGCAATACATAAAACTACGTCTTATAAGTAGGATGTAATGGATAAATACTTCTTGTTACGTGTGTTTCAGGTTATCACTAAAGGAGATAGGTTATCTGTAGCCCCAAATTCTCTCAGAAAAGATCAAAATGTAAACTTTATCCCAGAGGTGTTGATATTATGGAAAATGGCAAAATTAATCATCCTGTACAACAAACAGACACCTGTTACCGTAGAGGAAATCAATACATCTTATGCCATAATATGAATTTTACATCAAAAGCAAAAGATTGGCTACCTGTCTAAAAAGAAAATAGCGGACATGCTTGGGTTTAATTGTCTCTCCTAATGCTAAGAAAGTTGACTTAGAAGAAACAAATTTGAAATACTTACACAAATGCTCAGAACAAGAAATATGAAAATTTTACATTTTTTAATTTTGGAAATAACTGTCCATTAAGACCCATAGTTTAAGTTAAAACTTAACAGCCACTGTTATATGATAAATTTTCAATGACTTTCAGTGAGATGAAAAAACTATACTCCTCCATGAAGTTCAAAAGTGCAAAAAAAAAAAAAACTATTAGCATTGTTAGTTTGTTCAGAAAAGCAATTCAGGAAGTATGGTGGAAGGTCTGAAATTAAGATGCAGCTCTAAGAGCTTCCCTGACAACTTTGAACCTCACAGGGCCCCAGAGCCAAACCACAACTCACAGGTCTCATCAGTTATGCCCCTCACACCCCACTTGGCTTGTTTCTTGTCAGCTGGGAACTGAACCTAGCTTCCCTGCCAGCCTTGAAGAATTATCCAAACCAGCCAATCATACCCTTTGATGGGAATCAGGAGTCACCCAACCACTTGTTACTGTACAGCTCCTACAGCCTCTGCACATTTATTCTGTTCCCAAGTGCAACATCTCATAGCCCTGCATGGTGTGAGATGCTCTTCTCCGTCAGAGTATGAGCTTTCATGGCTAATGAACTGCTGCCCAGCTCCTCTGCTCAGTGTCTGACGTCTTGTGTTCAGCCATCTCCAGAATGCTATGATGGGGCTTAATGCCTCACCAATGCATGAAAAGGAGGTGAATGAAACTGAAAAATAATTTTAATGTGTGGTCATTGTTTTATTAGCTTATTTAATGTTGTTATTATTACATGATGAAAAGTAGAAATCCCCTCTTATTCCATAATCTTTCTTCATTCATTAATTAGTAAGGATTTTTCCCCAGATTTTCACTCTTATCAAATAATAAAGAAACAAACATCCTTATGCACTGTATTCCTTGTCTTCACTGCTGCCTATCAAATTCTTACAAACTTAGATCCTTAAAATGTCCTGCATTTATTAGTGCACAGTTCTGTAGGTCAGAATCCACTGCATGACTGGATTTTCTGCTCAAGGTTTCACCAGGCTGAAATCAACATGTTGGCTAGTTTGCATTCTTATCTGAAGATTAGGATCCTTCTTCAAGGTTGCTGGTTGTTTGAGAGTTTATTCTCTTTAGGTTGGATACCAAGATCTTTGTTTATATCCAGGCTGATGGCTGGGGAACCGTCATCCAGAGACCTTCCACAATTCCTTGCCATGTAAGCCCCCACTCCCTAAGCAAACATAATAAATGTTTGCTTTCTGCTAGGCAAGCCAAAGCGCATCTCTCAAACTCCACTTTCCGCCATTATCCAGAAAAATCTCTCTGCTTTTAAGAACTCACATGATGAAGCAAGGCCCACCTAGAATAATTTTCCACCTAAAGGTCAACTAGACTAGGGTTCTCCAGAGAACCCCATTTGATTTATTATAAGATATTGGCTTACATGAGTATAAGCTTCCTGAGCTTTATTCTGTTCATGAGCATTATGAGGATATTGACATCTGCCTTGACTTCTGCCAGAGTTATTTTGAAGTTCAGATGTGCTGGTTTTAAAAAACATTTTGTACTGTGTTAAGCACTCTGTAAAGATCCTACTTATGACAAATATCACTTAATTAGTGGCTACTGCAAATTACATTCTCTTGTAAGACCTTTGAAAGAATTATTGTATTTCATCTTCACACTATCTTTATTGTAATCATTTTATACATAAGGAAACTGAGGTAAAAAAAAAAACCAAACTAATTTAAAACCAAACACACTTCAGAGGCCACGTTACTAATAAAGTTTTATTTTGCTCTATGTAAAGGTTTTATTTTATTTTTGTCTGATTTTTCTCATGTTTTCTTCACTTCTTATTCACATCCTTTCAGATCAACTGAAATCCTGATTTTTGGCTCTTATCCCTTAATAATTTATCACTAATTTTTTGCTATCTGAAATTTTGCTTCAGTTTGCATCAAACTCTGTTTTCCTCTTGATTATATTTCTATTTCTACATGATGCTTTTTCTTTCTGCTCTCTTATGCCTATCTGCAGAAAAAAATATAATGAAAACTATGCTTTTCTATTTATACATCTGTTCTTTTCATTGATTGAAATTACCATCAATGTCATCCTATTATGATGAAAAATAAAACAGAATACACATTTAATGTTTTAAACTCCCAATTTCTAACAAGCAAAGCCTTTAATAGACTATGAGATATAGCTTTAGATCTTGAGCAAGTCAATTATGTAGAGAAACACTAAGTAAATAAACTCTACTTATTTTTGGAATTTAGTTGTATCTGTGCTTTTTTTCAATTTGCTTTCAATAGATTTATTGGGAAAAAGAAAAATCTTTGAATGCTTAGTGGCTCAATTGCAGCATTCTCTTGAAATTTATTCACTTTATCATTAACAGGGATCCTAATAAACTATTGACCCACTGGATTGGACCAGTTATTATTATTTGTGAAATTGAATACAAATAGTTGGTGTTGAAAGTCCTTTTTAATTGTCTGCTAGAGACCATTCTCAGGTGCACAACTAAGGTAAAGAGGGTCTGCAATATTGGTTTGAATCTATTGTGTAAGTCATAGTTGAAATGACTGAAGGAAGTTTCTAGGTGTCTAAGTAGTTTCACTGAAGCTATGCAAGATTAAACAAATAAATGGAATTCCGATTAGGTCTTGACTATTTTGGCCATGTTATGGGGAAATTTGGGATATAGGAGGACATGAAACATGTGTGCTTTTTAAAACAATTTCTCTTCAAATGATAGGAAAGCTGACCAAGTAGAGTGCAATAATTTTATACAATCTAATTTGCACCATAAGAGACACTCTTCTATTTCCTAATCCTTTCTGTTCAGTCTTATGCAAGAGACAAAAAATGCAATATTTTCTCTGGTACTTTCAGGTCATCACAAACTGTAGCAGCCCAAGTGTCCATTCATAGATGAAAAGATGAATGGATAAAGATATGGCCCATAAATGTAGATATCTATAGATAGATAGATAGATAGATAGATAGATAGATAGATAGATAGATGATAGATAGATAAATAGATATAATGAGATATTACTCAGCCATCAGAAAGGATGAGATCATGCCATCTGTGACAACATGGATGGACCTAGAAAATATTTTGCTAAGTGAAATAAATCATACTGAAAAACACAAATACCATATGATCTCACTTATGTGTGGAGTCTACAAAACAAAACAAATGAATAAACAAACAGTGGAAGAAGACCTATCAATATAGATAACAAACTAATGGTTACCAGAGGGGAGTAGGAGATAAAGCTTCTGGTTAGGGAATGAGTAAATCATTGTGACAAAAGGTACAGCATAGGGAATATAGTCAATGGTATTTTGATGGTGTTGCATGGTAACAGATGGTAGCTACACTTGTAGTGAGCATAAGGTCATGTATGAAGTTGTTGAATTGTATACCTGGAATTAATGTAATATCATGCATTAATTATACTTAAATTTAAAAAAAAAACAATTTTAAAATGAGTAGAGAAAGAATTGGAATAGAAAAAATGTAGCTCCTTATAACCAAGAAGTGTTGATATTTCCAAAACAAGTTCTACAATACAATTATAATAAAAATAGATATTTTTCATGAATTATAAGATTCTGTGACTTCTTTTATCATAGCATAATTATGGAAGCATATTTAAAAACTTTAGAATACTCTTAGAATAAAAAGTTCCATGTCACAATGTTTAAAAAGGAAGATGTAGATCAAGAATTATAAACTATTATATTTTTCCTTCACCTATAAAATAATACAGGGAAGAAAAAAATTACAAGTCCCAAGAATTCTAAAAGATTACATCTCAAGGTAATATCAGCTTTCAATACATACAGATTCTTGCATGTTTAATTTCATGGCAGCAAATTTGAATTCCTGAAGAAATCACAGTAAGTTTTTCCTATAGTTTTATCATCATTGTTAAACCAAGTGTCATTCATAGGAAGACAGCATATACTTATCTGATTATATTTAACATGAATAAAAAGCCATTCAAAATATTTAACTTTTCCAACTTGATTGAGGTGTAATTGATAATGAGTTACATATATTTAAAGTGTACAATATAATTTTTTAATATTTATTTACATTGTGAAAATATTACCACAATCAAAATGATTAATATATTACTTCACATAGTTACTTTTTTTTATATCTGGTAAGAACATTTAGGATCCACTCTCTTAGAAAATTTAAAATATAAAATACTGAATAGACATTTTTTTTCAAAGAAGACTTACAAATGACAAACAGGTATGCGAAAATATGCTCAACATTATCAACAAGGAAATGCAAACAAAAACCACAATGAAATATCACCCCACTCCTAAGATAACAGCCATTAGCAAGGCCAAGACATAAAAATGCTTGTGAGGAAGTGGATAAAGGGAATTATTGCACATTGTTATTGTTTGTTTCTGGCACTTGGACAATTTCTTTCTTTCAAACTTTAATGCTCTTGTTATTGTTATTATGTTTTATCTAGCATTTCCATGTATTTATAACAGCCTTAATTCACCATCTTACTGAAATTGTTACAAATTCTTTAACATTCACATTTATTTCTCACATCCAACCCATCAATAAACCACTGTTGACTCAATTTCCATATACCTCTTAAATCCATTCCACTTTCTTCCACATTACTATTAAAATATAATTCAAGCATCTCTGGTTTGGTCAGACATAATAATCTATGTGGAATATAGGAACTAGCCTTTGTTTCTTACCACCCAGAATTAGGTAAGCAGCAAAATTTTGAGCCAGTTATCAAGTTTAGAGTCCTCCAGAAGACCACGCTCACCTTTGGCATCAACTGTAAGCGTGGAGTACCCAAAAATCATCCTCAGTTTCCATAATCTACTAAAAGGATGCACAAAAATCAGTGAAAGGTATTATACTCATGGTTATACTATATCACAGGGTATCAATACAAATTAAAATCAGCCGAAGGAAGAAATTCATAGGACAAAGTCTCAGGAAATTTCAAATTCAATGCTTCTGTTTCTTCAGAAGATATTACCCTCTTGAAACTGATGCACGACATTCTCATGGAATATTGTTTTCATGTTCAGTTTTTTTAATTGGGGTTCTGATATGTAATCATGATTGATTGATTTCACATATGATCGACCTCAGCCTCCAGGTAAACTGATATTTTGTGACCCTAAGTCCCCACCTGAAATCACATACTTGGTCTTTCTGTTTTGACCAGTCCCATACTAAAACTTTTTGGTAAAACTGGCCTCACTTTAAAATCCAATATGGCCAACTCCTGCCCTAAACAAATATAATCCTATCATGTATAACATAGATTACTTTCAAGAAGCCAAGGGCAATGGACAGACATTTCTGGCCAGATTCTTTACTACATACAAGTGAATTTCTTTCTCTAAAATGGATTCAGAGTGAAATATTTTAAATTAAACATATTGATGAATGTCTGTACTTAAAATAATTTCTTTGTTAGCTTTCCCATTAGACTGAGTATGAACTACAAATACATAAGCATGACCCTATTAGGCTCTAAATATTCTTAAATTTGTCTATATTAATCAGTCACTTATTCAATTATATATTGAGCATCTATGTGCCAGAGAATGTTGTCAACAAATGTAAGAAATATTTTTGGATTCTCAAGAACCTTACACAAGATTGAAATGAATCATACAAGTAAATAAATAATAAAGTAACTTTAGACAGTAACTGAGACTTCATTTAGATTTACTGATGTAAGAATTTATTTATGAAGAGACAAACATGTGTTGAATGATGGGTTATGTTGAGTTTTAGAGAAAGCACATTCTCCACTGTGGGGATATTTAGTGAAAATATATTGACATGGAGATTATCTAGGAAACAGGAAGTGACCTAGTATGGCTGGAGTGAACAAGTGTGAAATGTGCATGAGATTAAAGTAGACATGTATTCAGGGGTGAAGTTATGTCCTTACAGAGAAGATTGAGCAGTGTAAATTTTATTGCAATGGGATAAAAAGATATTTGAAGATTTTAAGTATAACATTAACATCTAATTTTAAGAAATGCTCAACCTACTGTGGCCAGAATTGATTATATTAGAGAAAGATACAACATAATTAGAGAGTGAGGCAAAAAAAAATAACATATATATAATTTTTAAGTGTATACATATATTTTCTTGGAATATGGAGAAATTGGAGATAGCATTATGTATATAGATAGCAATAAATTTAGAATGTTTTTGAGAAACATGATTTTATCATTGGAAATTGTATCTCATTCTTGGATTTGGGGTTTGCTGAGATGTTGAAACCTGAATAAGAAAAATATTTTAAGGAATAGGAATCAAGATTTATGTTTTAATAATATTAGATTTGTAATATTTCTGAGATATCAGTAGGAATTTAAAAATAGAAGTTGTATATGTAACCATGATAAAAAGTTTTAAAAATATATTTATAGATAATGTTTAAGTCAAGTAACTTAATAAGTTAAAAAAAAAAAAAAGATGTGGAGAAGCCAAGAATTTACTCTTGGGCACTCCAACACTGAGAGTTCATTCAGACTAACAAAGAAAAAGGTTTGGGAAAAGAGACTGAAGAGAACCAACCTGTAAAATAGGATGAAAACAGAGTCCAAATAAATTCAAGTAAGAAATGGTAAGCAATGATCAACTATAAATATGGCACATTGTGGGTAAGAAGAAATAACACAGGAAAGTAGCCACTATAATGGCCACAGAGGTTATGCAGAATTATGTATTTAAACCCCAAAATGTTCTAAGTAAAAGACTAGACTCAAGAAACTATATATTATAAGGTTACATTTATACAAAACATCTACAAAAGTTAACATACGTAGTAAGGTCACATTTGTAGAAAAGACAAAGCTATAGAGACAAAATGAGCCTGAAGTAGGCCAGGGATCTATGGCAGACAAGCAGGAGGAAACCTTGTGGAATTGTTCCAGAATTGTGCTGATGGTTGTACAACTAATTTGGTAAACAAACAAACCAACAGAAAACCCATTACAGTCTACATTTTTCAATGGGTAATTTTTATGGTATGTAACTCTTGCTTCGGTAGAATTAAGTACATGTAAACAAAAACAATCAAACCACTTAGTGGTATTCCATTGTATGAATATACTACATTTGTTTATTCATTATACTGTTGAGCATTTGTATATTTTGTAGGTTTTGCCTATTGCAAATAAATCTGCCATAAACATTCATGCATAAGCCTTTGTATGAATACGTTTTCTATTCTTTTGGATAAACATGTATGCATGAAATGTTATTGATCATATGGTATGTATATATTTGATGTCTTAAGAAAATGCCACACTGTGTTCCAAACTATTTGTATCATTTTACATTGCAAACAGGTGAAACTTCATATAGTCAGTTTGTTATTGGTTTTCATTGTATTTTTTTAAATATGTGTTATAGCATCTCATTGGGATTTTAATTTGCATTTCCCAAATGATTAATGATGATAAGCATCTATTCATGTGCTTATTTTCTATTCATATATCTTTCCTGTTGAAGTGTTAGCTCAAATAATTTCTCTTTTTATATATTTGAGATATGTTTTGTTAGTTTTGAGTTGAGAGTTTGTAAATAAGTGTTGGATAGAACTCATTTATAAGATATATGATCTGAAAATATTTTCTTATCTGCAGCTGGTCTTCTAATTCTTTTCTTTGTGCTTTTTGAAGAGTTTATAGTTTTGACAAATTTAATTGAATTGTCGTCATGACTTGAATTCTTTTGAAGTCAATGAGAGATGTTTTATGGCCAGACTATGGTTCCATAGGAGCTTCAATATATAGTCTACTGCTTTTAAGTGGACTGTTTTATAAATGTGAATTAAGTCAGGTTGATTGATGGTGTTGTTTAGGTCTTAAATCCTTGCTATTGTTTTTGCCTACTCATTATATCAGTTATTGAAAGAAGAGCATTAAAACTTCTTAATATAACTCTGAATTTTTCTAAGTTATTTTGCGTTCTATGAGGTGTTTTATTTTTTATAGCTATGTTCTTAGGTACATAAATGTTTAGAGTAGTTAGTGTTCTTGGTGAATTGATGCTTTATCATTATAATATGTTTCTCTGAAATCTACTTTGTTTTGGATTTAATATAGCCACTCCAGCTTTCTTTTGACTGGGAGAATATTATTTTCCATATTTTATCTTTTAACCTATGTTATCTGTTTATATTTAAATGCATGTCTTGTAGGCTTCTGCCATGGATGAATTCTGTATCCAAAATGTATGTTGAAATCTGAACCACTGGTACCTATGAGTATTACTTTATTTGGAAATAGGGTTTGCAGTGTAACCAAGTTAAGATAAAATCCCACTAGATTAGGATGGACCATAATCCAATGGCTAATGTCATTTAAGAAGAGAAAATTTGGCCACATATAGAGGGGGGAACAGCATGTGAAAACAAAAGCAGAGACAGAAGTAATACATCCACAAGCTAAGTAATGAAGAATACCTGCAACCACCAGAAGCTATGAAGAGGGATCCAAATTTCTATGGCCCTTCTGGCACATTGACTTAGGACTCAGGCTCTAGATCTGTGAGATAATAAATTTTCTGTTGCTTTAAACTCTTTAGTTTGTGGTACTTTGTTACCACAGTCCTAAGAAAATAATACAACAGTACATAGATTGTGGTTTTCACCCAATCAGATGTTGATCCATTTATTGGTTGAGGATTTTATTATTTATTTATTTATTTATTTATTTTCAGGGTTTTTTTTTTTTTTTACAAATAGTTTATTGTCAAGTTGGTTTCTATATAACACCCAGTACTCATCCCCACAAGTGCCCTCCTCCATGCCCATTCNGGGGGAGAAGAAGGGGGGAAATGGTGGGGGAGGGGGAGAGAGGCAAACCATGAGAGACTCTTGAATGCTGAGAACAAACTAAAGACTGAGGATTTTATTTATTTAAAAAAAGTTTTATGTTTATTTATTATTGAGACAGAGAGAAACAGAGCATGCATGAGTGGGGATAGGGGCAGAGAGAGAGGGAGACACAGGATCGGATCAGAAGCAGTCTCCAGGCTCTGAGCTGTCAGCACAGAGCCCAACGCGGGGCTGGAACCCACAAACCGTGAGATCATGACCTGAGCTGAAGTCGGACACTCAATCGACTGAGCCACTCAGGCGCCCCGAGGATTTTATTTAAATCTCTCTCATTCTGAAGGTCTTCGAGTAATTAATTCTTTCAGAGATATCTATCATCTATTATCTACCTGTCTATCTACCTATCATCTATCTATCTATCTGTCTATCTATCTATCTATCTATCTATCATCTATCGAATCTATCTCTATCATCTAAGTATCATCTATCCATTGCCATCTTCTATCTATATATCTTTCTATTTACCATGTGTCTATTTTGATGTATTTTATATTATTTTTGTTGATTTTCTTTTTCATTTTTTTATTTATATTAGAAAGATTTTGTCTCTGTATATAAAATGTTGTTCTACTGACCTCTTGCTTACAGTCTTTCTTGAAAATATGTTACCACATTTATCTTTGTTTCTATGTACACATGTGTCCTTTTTCTCTGACTGCTTCTTAGATTTTCTTTTTATCATTTGTTTTGAGCAAGAGCTTATAATACATCTTGGTGTGGTTTTCTTTATATTTATCTCCGTGTTTGCTGAGTTCTTGAGTAAATTAATAGATTTAGTAGTGAGAAGATAAAAAGTTTTCCTGCCATTGTATATCTACTAGTATTTTCACATGAAGTATGAGACCCAGGTTTCTGTTAAGAAACATTAAGAGAAATATGAAGTAAAAAGAGATGTATGCTCAGTTTGAAATGTAAGAGATGATGTAAATAGTGATCTCTAAAAATGAGAAACAGAGATACTCATTGACTTTGATAGGATTATTCACCTCAAACCTTATATTACACATATTTATTATTTATATTCTATAAATATATAAATGCATATTACATATAAAATATCTTATATTTATATATTTTATTAATTCTATTTATATAATTACATATAATTATATTTCTATATCTATATATTTCATATTTAATTACATTTCATATTCATATGTTATATGAATATATTATTAACATATTTCATTTTATTTTTATTTATTTATGTATTTATTTATATTTTACTTTATTATACCTTCATTACCCTTTCTTACACTGCAGTGATGCCAGACTTCTTCCTCCAACTTATTTCAGATATTTCTTCATTTTACCTCATTACTCCTTACAATTTTTCCTCTACTTCCAATCTAAACTTGAACTATAATTATTTCGAATATTCATTTATAGCATTTTATAAATATTTGCATATATATCTATCTATTGTCTTTCTTTTCAACTGAACTATAACTCCACGAAATCAGAATTCTGTCAGTTTTGCTCACAATGCCTAGCATAGTGCCTGGTCCATAGAAGGAATCATACAAAGGTATTTAGGGTTTTGAAAATGGTCATGGGGGTGCCTGGGTGGCTCAGTCAGTTGAGTGTCCGACTTAGGCTGAGGTCAGGATCTCGCGGTTTGTGAGTTCAGTTCAAGCCCTGCTTTGGACTCTGTGCTGACAGCTCAGAGCCTGGAGCCTGCTTCACAATCTGTGTCTCCCTCTCTCTCTGCCCCTCCCCAACTCATGATCTGTCTCTTTCTCTCTCTCAAAAATAAATAAACATTAAATAAAATGAAGAATGGTCATGAATTTTCCAATTCACTCTTCCTCCAAAAGAGAATGGTTATAGCTAAGGCTCTCAAAACAGAGAGATATACATATATAAAAATATACAAATTTTTATATTTTTAGGAATCAATGAAATACCACAAATATTTCAAAATTTACAAGTTATTTAGAGACTATCATTTGAGTGAATATGGGAATAACATGTTTTGAAAATGGAAGATAAGTAACATAGTTATATATAAGAATGCGTTTCATGTTGATTAGTGTTTTTCAAAATCCTGTGTTCTGCAAAATGTCAATAAATGTTCTTGTGCTACAAACCATTTTGTTATCAAAAATTTGGGGGAAACTCCAGTTAAACACATTCGTTTATTGAAGTCTGTATCCAAACAATTAGTGAATATTGTGAATTACCCAATGCGAAGGGATGGCATAAAACAAATTTATTCTTATTTAGCTCTTGAACTCTTTCTCACTGAACACATATTAACTGGTTAATAAACAGTACTGGTTCTAATATTCTGTAATGGTAAAAAAAATGATAATTATCAAGGTTACTTACTATTCATTTAAAATAAAGGCTAATTTTTAGCTGTTACTTTGTTAATTTCCTTCTTCCTCTTTTCCACCAACTTTTGATTCACATTTGAATCACTATAATTACAAACCAACCACCATCCCTAAAACCTTTTAAAGGCTAAACTAAAACCTTTAAGTAAATGCTCTTGTTGGAAATGGAATTTCTACTCTCAAACCTATTTAAGAAAGATTAATTTTAAGTAGGTTAGTTAAACTAAAGTATGAATCAAATTAACGTACTACATCAATGGTTTGATCAGAACAGTCTCAAAGTCAAGGATATCTTTAAATCAGTTATCTGTATCCATTCATATCTGACAATCCAAATTTCAGACATTGACTTAATATTAAAAAAAATTAAAACTATAATAATACTCTTTATGGAAAGCACAAAGAGTCATTCCATTTCAAGTAACCAACTGGTAAATAAACTTAATATGGAACAATTTCACTCAAGTCTGTTAAAAGCACATAATATGTCTGGGCTTCTGCCAGTGATGTTTAGGATAAATTTAACTGTGCTTCTGTTCTTTGGTTTTTTGTTTTCAACCCATATCCTCCTAGGTTATTGAAGCTAAAATTAACATGTCATGGTTTCTTATTGAGTTGGCAGTGTTACATATCATCTTGAATCATATTGCACAGTCCATTTATCTAACAAAACTTTAAACCCTAGGGCTATTTTTAAGATAAATAAAAGCTTTGAACTAGCAAGGAGTAAGACTTTTTCACAGCTTTAAACTAGGAATTCCAAGTGGTGTACTTAGATCCAATTATAGACTCTCTAGCCTTATATATTTGATTACTTAGGTAGTTGTTATTTCTAATACCCTTATCTCTCACTTTTAACCACACTAGAATTCCTTTGTTGTGTGTGTAGATTTCTTAGAATGAATATTGAATTTATTTTGTTGAAATCTGGCGTAAGAGTCATTTTGAAATATCCAAGGCTGTTAGATAGGGCTTCACTCAAATATCAGTCTCTTGGCAAATGTGGTCACTAGTAAGCAGAAAAGGATATCTCTTTAGAGATTATTCCACTTGATGGTTTAAAATGATATACTTACCACAAAGAGACATAGTGGGAGCTCAGGAGGAAGGTATTATGAAAGCAAGCACTGGGTTAGATAAATAAGCTGTATTTTTCAAGATATCTATTATTGAGAGTTCTTTTTATTTATTTCACATTTTAGCTATGTCAATGTATTTATGAATATATATTATATAAAATATGTATGTATTAATTTAGAGAACATGTTATTTAGTATATGACAATTTAGAATTATATACAGAAATATTGATTTTACTCAACTCTATTGAATATAAGTGTAGTTATATGTTTTTGTTTTTTTAGCCAATAAATATAAGTGGAATTGATATGTACTGATATGTGTCCCTTTGGGTCAGAAGTTTTTTTTTTTTTAATATTTTATTTATTTCTGAGAGGGGGAGAGAGAGACAGCATGAGCAGGGGAGGATCAGAGAGAGAGGGAGACACAGAGTCTGAAGCAGGCTCCAGGCTCCGAGCTGTCAGCACAGAGCCCGACGCGGGGCTCGAACCCACAAACTGTGAGATCATGACCTGAGCCAAAGTCGGATGCTTAACCGACTGAGCCACCCAGGTGTCCCGGGTCAGAAGGTTTAAGAGACAGTGCATTGTGTTTGATTTGCCATGTTGTTTTCCAACTACTGCAGGAGCTATGGAACAAGGGTTGAGACAAGTCCTCCCTTAACCTGGTTTCCTGTCTTTCTTCTTTTTTATTTTTTTTAATGTTTATTTTTGAGAGAGAGACACAGAGAGAGAGAGAGAGAGAGACAGAAAATCAGAGAGCCAGAGAGACAGAGGGGGACCGAGTGCAAGCATGGGAGGAGCAGAGAGAGGGAGGCAGAATCCTAAGCAAGCTCCAGGCTCTGAGCTGTCGGCACAGAGCCCTACGGGGGCCTCGAACTCAGGAGCTGTGAGATGGTGACCTGAGCCAAAATTGGACGGTCAAGCAACTGAACCACTCAGGCGCCCCTCAACCTAGTTTTGTTAGTGACTGTGAGGAGCTGACTTCTCTGTTGAACTAATTGGACACTAGTCATGAAGGAGAAAATTTTCTTTGTCTTAAATGCCACAGAGCTTTTGGAATAACAAATAATCTAGCCTCTCTTATTTTATTTTAATGTATTTAAAAATACATTCTATTTTTAACTAGGTTCATACAGTTACAATTTTTACAAACTTATTTACTCTAATACTTTTTATGAGTCCCGTGATAAAAATGAGATTAAAAAAATGGTGTGACACTCTGTATTAATTCATCAGTAATATTTATGTCATTATGGGTATATTGAGATGTATACCACTATCTTAAGTTATGCTTTTTTACTTATTCTGTCTATTCTTTGGTTCTTCACTCTCTTGACTTCTTTAATTATGTGTATTGATAAATATATTGATAAATATATATATATCAATCTATTTTCTCCTGTATTATTTTGGAAATTATTCATTCTGTTAAAATCTTTTGCCATTAGCCTAAATACTTAAAAGCTGAATCATCAAATTATCAAAGGATAATGTTATGTATAATTCTATCTTACTTTCAAATAACACAAGGACAATCAAACATAAACCTCTACTGTTTATAAGTTTATATGCTATTGCTTATTATGTCACACACACACACACACACACACACACACACACCGAACCTCTAGACNNCCTCTAGACGTTCTTATTATTTTACTGAGTCACTCTTCATTTTGATTGCATAATTTTTACTTTGTTTCTTTTATTAGTTTTTCTTATTTTTTTGGCATCCTATTTGGAATCATTTTCTTCTGTTTTAAGAACACTTCTGGAAATTTCTTTACCATGTGTCTGCTATGGTGACTTTTCTGGGGTGTGTGTATATGTCATGTGTGTTGTGAAAATGACTTCATTCTGAAGGATATTTTTCTCAACTTGGCAATGGTTTTCCCTCAGCTCATTCAATATGTCCCTTTAGTATATTCTGGCCTCTCTAGCTTTAGAAAGCCATTTGCCAGTCAAAACACTTACTCTGAGATTAATCTGTATTTTCCTTTGACTATTTTTCAAGAATTTTCTTTTGTCTTTGATTTCTAGAGTTTTGTAATTTTTTGATATTTTATTTATTTTTGAGAGAGAGAGAGAGCGTGAGAGGGGGAGGAGCAAAGAGAGAGGGAGACACAGAATCTGAAGCAGGCTTCAGGCTCTGAGCTGTCAGCACAGAGCTCCACATGGGGCTGAAACTCATGAGCTGTGAGATCATGACCTGAGCTGAAGTCGGGCATTTAACTGACTGAGCCACCATGAGCCCCTATACTTTTCTATAATGTGTCTGTACTAATTTCATTTTACTTTCTGTTCTTGGAATTATTTTGATTTATTCAATCTGTGGGTTAATTTCTTCAGTCTGTGGATTGTTGTCTGTTTTGAATGCTATTTTATCCAATTTTCTCCTCCACTGCCTCTGGAATTCCAATTATTTTTATATTTAACCTTCCTCGTATATCCTCTATGTCTTTCATAGTCTTTTTCTTTTCTTCTATGATTTTTAATTTTTGTGCCACATTCTGTATAATTATTTTGAACACATTATACACTTCTCTAGATATTTTTTAAAATATGTCAAATGTGTACTTAAACCCTTCTATTGATTTAGGATTATTATACTTTCTTGCTGTAGAATTTATTTTATCATATTTACTATCTTACTTTTTTAGTTTCCAACTTCTTGACTCAGCTTTAACTTCTTTGAACCAATCCTAATAGTTGTTCTACATTCTGGGTCTAATAATCTTAATATTTCCAGATATATGGGCTGTTTCTATTTATGTTTCATCTGCTGACCCTTATTTATCATGTCTTATACTCTAGTCTACCATGTCTTTCTTTCCCATTTTAAAAGAATTAATTATAAATATACTACAAAGCCTGGGATGATCATATTATTCTATGAGAAGATTTTTTACTTGTTTTGAACAATTCAAGTACAGTCAATGAAAGACCATCTTAATCTAAATTCAAAGCTTTCTACCCAGCCACGATTATTGGAAGTCCAATTTCAAGTTCTCTCAAGGGCTGTTTTATCTCCTTTTGACTCTTATTATTTGGAGTTTACTCTCGATACCCCAGCTTTATTAGAAGTTGTTTAATAGGTACTTGACTCTGATCTGTCCCCCTGCATTGTGATGTCTTTGAAGTCAGTTTAGTCATGGTCTTTGTTTTTTTCATCTTATCACCAAGTGACTTCAGGGCAAAAGGAGTTCTGAATATTAGTGTCATTTTTCCAAGTTCTAGTCTGATATGCTAAATTTGTCCTAACTATGCCTCAGTACCTTATTTTTTGCAATATGAAGATAATTCTAAATATGTTTTGTTTAGATGTCTTAGCTATTTCAGCAGAGCAATTCTTCTGAATTACTCCCTGATTTACAATTATTGTTTGCCTGTATATTTCTGACTTTTTATTCATAATTTTATTACATCTTTTACTATAGTCAATCCTATCTCAGATTGACTACGTATTTTGAAGAAGATAATAATTAAAGTGACATTTATTTATCCTAGTGAGATATTTATGGTATAGGCGCAATGGAAAGTATCGAGAGGTTCTCAGGAGGATCCCGAGAAATAAAGGTCATAATTTCAGAATTCTGCCGTTTTCCTCTTGTGGGGATCAGCCTTCCTTTGGATGCCATGGGAAATCATGATTTTAAGTGTAGTAGATAAGACAATGTTAAGTCATCAAAAACTTCACAACATCCTTTTCCCACTATGATCTAGGAATCACTATTAATTTCCTACTGTCTTCCATGTCTCAATCTCTACTCTTCAGAGTTTAGGGAAAGACCTGAAAAGCTGTTTCTCCTCACATAAATATTTGAGATATGTATAGCAAGCCAAATAAATGTCAGAGTTAGAAACTTGAATCACAAGAAGCTGTGGTTTTTAAAATATTTATACTAATTGAAATGTGTTGGCTTTGAGATTTGAGTACAATTTAGGTTTGGGTATACACAAGAGAAATTAATATAAGTATGGAGCGATTAGAAATAAAATAGTCTGTATTTCCACAAATGGCTTAATTTTAAAAAAAGCCTGCTTGCATAAAATGATATAGCTATAATTACCATAATAGTTTTGATTCCATTAAAAAGTTATGATAACAATATAAAAATAAAATTATTTTTCTTGTTATTATCATTGTGACATAATTTCACAATTATGATTATAAAAGTTGAAGAAAGAAGAAGGTTGTTAAAGACAGAATTTGGTATTTTTAAAATTTATAATAAAGTTTCAATCCTTGATTATGCATTTTTCCAAAGTTAAGGCTGATCTAGGGCTTTTGTCTAGATGTAATCTGTCAATCCCTCAATCTTCTTCACACCCTGAAGCTTTTCTTCAGAATTGACAAGACTTTTCTGGTTATCATGCAGGAAAGAGAGCTGAAATTCAAACAATCTTGTATTTTAAGTATTTTAAGGCTGTGTTAGAGCCACGAGGAATAAATACAACAATGGAAAAGAAAATCTGAACTTTTTCAATTTTCTTTTTTAAGAATAAAATGTGAGATAATGATTGCAATTAAAAGAAAATATTAGATATATATGGAACGATACATATTCAAGATAGGCTGCTACTCTATAAATGGTTTTATGAGAATTGTGTGGCACGCAACCGTCATAACCATATATGGCAGTTGTGGTCAAGGGAAATTTACCTTAAAAATCCCCAATCTTTAAGGTCAGTTACAAATCCTCAAGCAAAGAGAGAGGATATACTTTTCTCTGAGTAAAATACACAAGATTTTTGACCCTGTAGGGGTTTCGGTAAATGTTCTAGAATGAGAGTCAAAATGATATTGAGATTTAAATCTTTTGTTTTAATGATGTTGATTATTAATTATTACTCAGTTGCATCCTAATTGCAATCTTTACCTCATAATATTTGGAAAAGGAAATGGAATGAGTGAATTAAAATAAAATAAAATAAAACAAAACTATACTTGGGAGGTAGAGTATTGGTGATACAAAATACTTGTGATGAAATGTATTATTAGTTTCAAAATCGTTTTTATGGGGCAAAAGTTCTCGGAGAAATATAGAAAGGTACTTTGAAAAGCACAGGTCAAAAGACAAAGAAAAAGAAGTTAATATTGGGGGAGGGAAATATTTAATGCCAAGTCACATAATAAGGAACACGGACTAGGTAATATACAACTAATTAAGGAGACACAAGAAATCAACCATTTGTTAGCATATACTAGACAATGATCATACAGTTATTGCATCTCAAATTTATCAGTTATATTTGAGAAAAATTGCTAATCTGTAAGACTGCTATTGGAATTTATCAGCTGTCAGTCAGAATATTGACATGACTTTCTTGTTTTTTAGTGTTTATTTATTTTTGACAGAGAGAGAGAGAGAGAGAGAGAGAATGTGAGTGGGGGAAGGGCAGACACACACACACACACACACACACACACACACACACACACACAGAGGCTTCAGGCTCTGAACTGTCAGCACAGAGCCAGATGTGGAACTTGAACTGGTGAACTGAGAGATCATGATCTGAGTTGAAGTCAGACATTCAACCAACTGAGCCACTCAGGTGCCTCAGCATGAATATCTTAAGAAAACTTAATATCAACTTGAGGAAAAGGGGTATTGAATTTTCTAGCCAATAAGTGATTACCTATATTGTTTTAAGACTCTCCATTTCAGTATAAAATGAGTATGCTTAGAGAGTAAAAGAAGGAAGACATGAAGAAATTCAAGTATTAACTGTACTAAAGTAAATAGAATATTCTCAGTTTCTATGTTGTCTTTTTTTAAATGGTAGACAGGTAGAGAATTCAGATAATTTTCCCATGTTATTCTATTTTATTGTATTTTTACTTTTTTAAAATGTTATATTTGAGAGAAACAAAGACAGAGAATGAACAGGAAAGGTACAAAGAGACAGAAACAGAATCTGAGCAGGCTCCAGGCTTGGAGCTGTCAGCAAAGGGCCTGATGCAGGGCTCAAACTCACAAGCAGTGGGATCATGACCCAAGCCAAAGTCAGATGCTTAACTGAGTGAGCCACTCAGGTGCCCCAATTCTCTCATTTTAAAATGAGAGACTTTTTCTTTCCTCCCTGTTTACTTCTTATAAAAGCAAATCAATATCTTTGAACACCCCTATCATGGCTGAGGTCTTTCTATCATCTAACCTTTAAAAGTGTGCGTATTCTCACTTTTAAAATCAGTATTAATGCCTAACCCAGAGGATTGTAACGGGAATTAAATGCCATAATGTTCTTGAATAGCATGTCATTCCAACATTTATTTCCCAATCTTTTTTTAAAGAAATATTATAGAATTATATGGTATATAATTTTATTCTCATATTATTCTATATATGCAAATTGCTTGACAAATCTTATATTGTTGAGAGCTCAAGTTTTATCTTTTATTTATCAGCTATGACACACTCATAAGGCTAATTAGCTGTATTGATTTTGTGAAGGAATTCTGGTATCTTTTACTCATACTGTTTATTCAGCAGATTATTGAAAACTTTATTAAGTGCTGTTAAAAGTATAGAGAACTGGAAAATAACTAAAATTTAGTGTAACATTACAAGTCCTATGGGAAGAAAGAATTTCCTCTACTCTTCAAGGTCCTTCAGGCTGACTAAGAATCAAATCAACAGATAAACTAACAGAAGAAAATCAAAAGTAATTTCGTATGTAAGGAGAATCCACACAGACATGGAAATTCCCAAGACAGTCAGGCAAAAGGAGGTATGTATGCCGTTCTCAACAAAGGAAAAGCAAGTAGGGGTCTGGGACTTCAAAGGGAAGGAATGCAATTCACAAGAAAATGAAAAAGAGTAAATATTTGGTAAACTAACATTTGTAGGGCTGCTCAGAAATAATGGGACATAGAGGGCTTTCATCAAACAGGCCTTGCCAGAGTCCCTAGCATACCCAGTTCATCCAGTTCATATCACAATGTGGTTATCTATAGTGATAGATCTCTTCCTGGAGCAGCTCCTCTTTCTAAATTCTTTTGCGTATTTGTAGAAAAGGTAAAGAGCTTTTCCTGAATCTGGCGCGTTTGATTCCTTTTAACACAAAAAGAATCTTTATGACAATGTGACCTATCTTGGAGCACAAACTTATGGATGCCTTATCTAAGAAGATATACTTTGCTCAACTAGTCATTATCATTGATTAAAGATATGAGACTTGGTAAAATTACATTTTAACTTGTAAATTTTTATCTCTAATAATGTTGGTATCTTCTATCCAGTAAAAAAGATAATTACAAAGTTTATACTTTATTGTCCTCTAAGACAACTAGTTTTATGGGACAGTGAGTAACCAACTCGCATCTCACCCAACAATTTTATTTAATATTAATACATGAATTGCCTATAAATATATAGGTCTTCAAATGTTCTTTAAATCAGCCTTGAGGTGCCTGGGTGGCTCAGTCAGTTAAGCATCCAGCTTTGGCTCAGGTCATGATCTCATGATTCATGGGTTTAAGCCCCAAGTTGGGCTCTGTGCTGACAGCTCACAGCCTGGAGCCTGCTTCAGATTCTGTGTCTGCCCCTCCCTCACACATGTTCTATTTCTCTCTGTCTCAAAAATAAACATGAAAAAGTTTTAAAAACATCAGCCTTAACATTTTATTTCTCCACTCACTAAGAGTTGAATAAAATATTTAACATATGTTCTGCTTATTTGTAATAAAGTCATTAGTGTGTAACTGTTTGAATAGTAAACTACCAGTGCTATGGGCCCAGTGTTGAATTGCAGTGCAGGTTTTCAGATTTCTTACCTTTTTGCTCAGTGCTACATACAGAGAGCAATAGAAAATGTTCTAGATCCCAATACAGAAAAAAAAGTGTACTTTTTGTGCTCAGAGACAGTAGAGATAGTGAAACTTGAATATGGAAAATAAAATTTTGGTGAAATAAACAGTAAAGATTATTAGAAGCTATTTGTGAAGCTGCTGAACTAAAAAATGTAGGAACATTAAAACAGGACCTAATGAAACTATGGGATAAGAAATTGACAAAATATTTATACATGCCCCAAAGTATCTCATTGAGTTAGTATCAGAGAATGACATATTATTTTTGACCCAATGAATTCTATATGCTAGTTAGAAGTTTAAGAAAAAAAAAAAGCAAGCATGAGCAGTTAAAGGTCTTGTTTCAATTTTGCTTCCTTTAAATAAAAACAAAACAAAAACTTGGGGCGCCTGGGTGGCTTAGCCGGTTGAGCGTCCGACTTCCGCTTAGGTCATGATCTCGCGGTTCGTGGGTTCGAGCCCCGCGTCGGGCTCTGTGCTGACTGCCAGCTCGGAGCCTGGAGCCTATTTCAGAGTCTGTGTCTCCCTCTCTCTCTGATCCTCCCCTGCTCACGCTGTCTCTCTCTCTCTCTATCCTAGAAAAAACAAAAAAAACAAAAAACTCAAAAGACATTGAAAGATCTTCTCAGATCCAACACCTACTTCCCTACTTGCTTTTATCTGCAATTCTTGATCATGGCAGTCTGGGTCCGAGGCGTTGAAATCCTGTGTTTTCCCAGACATGTTTCTTTCCCAAGGGAAGGCTGTGAGCAACTCAGTAGCATCTCCATAGAATGCAGGCCACTGAGGACATGAGTGACTGTACCAATCATTTTGATTTTGACTATCTGCCTAATTTTGGGTTCTGGTTGAGATTAAAAGCAGAGATAAAATGTGCATAATCATCCAGGAAGAATCAGTTCCAACCTTCCCTGTTAATTTATTCTTCTTTGTAATAGATTGCATTTATTAATTATAAATGGCCCTATAACCTAAAGCAACCTGAGCATCTGGAGAAACGTTTTTGCAACAGAAACACATGCTTCTCCCACTCAGGAAACAGTAAGCACAGTAATATGAAAAGAGTTTTACTTCAACACAGAGAAATATTCTAGGGGAGTCAGTAAAATGAGTGTAACATTTTAAGCAATATCATAGGATGTGAAAAACTGTAGAGGATAATTGTACCAGAAGCAAAACTATCAAGTGCTTCAGCATTTCCCTAAACATCCTATTTTAATGTTTTTTCTTCCCCTAAAACCAGCAAGGAAGGGTTAACTAATTAAACTGTGCTTCCATTTATTCTGTCCCAGGTTTTCTATCTGGTCTCTCATGTTGTTTAAAAAATATGCCTGTACGTAGATTTAATATCAAGCAATGTTTGTGACTTTCAAGAAGATAAAATAATCTTGTAATAACACATTTACTTTGATCAAACATAACAGAGTTTATTTTCTTTATAAAACACAATGCTGAGTTGAATTACTTTTCACAAAGTACATTTATTTCCGTCTTTATAAAACACTTACAGTTAAGTGTATATTTTAAACTAGAGCATTCTAGTACTCAGGCAGAATCCATTATCTCTGATTAATCTCCATATTTTATCTTCTGTAACTAAATGTGTGACTTAGAGTTACATTCAGATTTTATTGAGAGTTATCTTTATTTGTGAAAATTGTTTTTTTAAAAGACTTAACCACATCTCTGATGTGATTTAGCCATTGTAATCCCTGAAGTCAAATGACTAAATTAGTTGATTTCTCAATGTCCCTTTCAAAGATTTGGTAATGCCATCTTTTAAGTCTGCCACTGAAATATAGCACAGATGCTCATCTTTATTTCTATCAGTTTAAAACTTAGTTGGGCAGCTTAGGGAGGCTTCAAAGTCTTCCCAGGAGGGTGTCCAACAACACACTATAGCAATCTGCCACCCTGTTCACACATCACTCAGGTTCCCTTGTGTCCTTTCCCATCTTAGTTTAAATATCACTCAAACCCAACTACAAATATATAATCAGCTCTCTTAAATTATATATATCATAAAGATAGCCAATTATATCTGTGAAATCATAGCTATAGAAAATAAACCCTTTGAGGGGCTTCTGGATGGCTCAGTTGGTTAAGGGTCAACTCTTGATTTCTGCTCAAGTCACAATCTCAATGTTTGTGATACTGAGTCCCATATCAGCTCTGTGCTGACAGCATGGAGCCTGGCTGGGATTCTCTCTCTCTCTGTGTCTGCCTGTCCCTTACTCACTCTTTCTCAATCTCTCTCTCTCACTCTCTTTCAAAATAAAAAATATTAAAAAATATTTAAAATGAAATATTTAATAAAAAAAGGAAAAGAAATCCTTTGAGATCTTTATTGATTAAGAAATGTACATTTTTGGCTAAAATGAACAATTCAGGAGACTATAGATGCTGGTGAGGATGAGGAGAAACAGGCACCCTCTTACACTGTTAGTGGGAATATAAACTGGTGCAGCCCCTGCGGAAAACAGTGTGGAGGTTTCTCAAAAAATTAACAATAGAACTCCCTTATGACTCAGCAATAGCAGTGCTAGGAATTTACCCAAGGGATATAGGAGTGCTGATGCATAGGGGCACATGTACCCCAACTTCATAGCAGCACTCTCAACAATAGCCAAAACATGGAAAGAGCCTAGGTGTCCATCAACGGATGAATGGATCAAGAAGATGTGGTTTATCTATACAATGGAATACTACATGGCAATGAGAAAGAATAAAATCTGGCCATTTGTAGCAACTCAAGGGTGCTATGATGAGCGAAATAAGTCAGGCAAAGAAAGACAGATACTATATGTTTTCACTTATAAGTGGATCAGGAGAAATTTAACAGAGGACCATGGGGGAGGTGAAGGGGAAAAAAATAGTTGGGGAGAGGGAGGGAGGCAAACCATGAGAGACTCTTGAATACCAAGAACAAACTGAGGACTGATGGAGGGTGGGGAGGGGGAATGAGGGGTGACAGGCACGGAGGAGGGCACTTGTTGGGATGAGCACTGGTGTTATATGGAAACCAACTTGGTAATAAACTATGAAAGAAAAAAAAGAAATGTACAGTTTTATTGGGCTGCTATTTTAGATCTAAATTAAATATTATTTATATACAAAACTGTCATTTAATTTGAAGGGATAAGAAAAAGGTACATTGACAAAAAGCCTCAAAGACTTATTTTACTGATCAACAATTTTTTTAAAAACAATGTTTGTTTTGTGTTTGCAAAGAGAGGGAAAGAGAAGTTTGATAATTATTTAGTAATTATAAATCTACTAGGACAAATCTGAAAAGAACATTAGAAAAGTGATTTGATAGAACATTGGATAGTAACAATTAACATTCAGTCACCCCATTCAATGAAAGAACTAAGTATGCACAATATATCAGACATTATTCATTTATAAATTCATTAAATAAATATGTACTGGCTGAGTACAATATAGCTAACCGTGCTTGCTGCCGGGAAAATATTGAATTTCTTACAAACCTGACAGACTAGCAGAAAGTCCAGATGATTACACAGGTAGCTATAGTAAAACGTACAGATTGTCCTGACAAAAGTGTCAAGGGTGCATGGGGCTGTCCTGGGGCTTATAGCACAGACATAATGGCGGGAGAGGCCTCCATGGTGAGAAGACTCCTTTTCTCAAAGTTGAAGACCACGTAAGAGAAATCCAGGAGAAGGGAAGAGGAACATGTATTCTAGAGATAGGAAATGATAAGGGAAATTGTACAGAAACTAAGAGATACATTTCTTTTAATCTCACAGGTACAGCAAATATTTACAATATACTAAGAAGAAGGGGCTAGAAATTAATTCAAGACCAGATTGTTAACAAAACTTGAGGGTCATAGTTATGTATTAGTGCTGTATCTTATATCACAGTAGGGTGTTAACCAGGAAAGATGTGCATATTCATGTCAGAAAGGTCTCTCTCCTAAAATTGTGATGAATGAATTTGATGAGAACCAGAAAAAAGGTGAGAAGACAAATTACAAGGTCCTGGCAGCAGTGTGTGAAGGAAATAAGAGTGAAATCCAAATGGACAGAGTGGGAGGGAGAGATTTGAGGTATAATTAAATGCAGAAATTACAGGACTAGGTTATTCACTGAATGCTGATGATAACGGAGGAACTGAGGATTCTACTAGCATTACTGAGTTTGATAACTGAAAAGATGATTGTATTACTTACTGAAAATGTAATCAGGTTAGATTAATGGAACGTAAGTTCAATATGATAGGTACTGAGTTTGAGATATCTGTATGATAGTCATTCGAAGTGAGCAGGAAACAAATGGATATATTGCTGCGCATTAAAAAAGAAAATTGAGCAAGAGAGTGATTTGGGAGACCACAACCTCTAACATTGGCAATTTAATCTGTGGAAGTGAATTAAATTGACCAGATGGAGTATATAAAACAAGAAGAAAGAGGATTTAGGACAGAAGCCTGAGGAATGTTATAATTTAATTACAAGTAAGAGAGAATGAGATATATAAAGTGAGAAAGAAAACATCGCTAGTGTGATGGCATGGAAGTTAAAACCTATGTTGCACTGCATGTTAACTAACTAGAATTTAAATTAAAAATAATTAAAACAATAAATAAATAAATAAATGAAAGTAATATTTCAAGGGAGGTATTCGGGTGTCAAATCTGGCCACAGTAAGACAATGTAAGATAAAAACTGTCCATGGTGAAGGTGAATAGTAGCAGTGCTAGGAGGAGTTTAGGGAATGGATGATTTCCAAATTAAAATTGTAGTGAATTTAGGAACGTGTAGGAAATTAAGAAAGCAAAAATAATAAATATAAAAAATATACCTGAAAATAATTTGCCTACAAAATGTGGGCAATGGCACTACATTATGTAGAAGCAAGGCACACCATCAAACAGGGCTGTATGTGTATGTATGTACATATGTTCATTGACATATGTATGTACTTACTTATTTTTATTTTTAAATAAGAAAAATAAGTATGCATGAACATGGTTATAAGGAATGAAATAGAAACTCTTGGACATACAAGTCAGCTGGGATAATTGATATTAGAACATATGGGGCCCCTAGGTTGTAAACATTTGGAACAAATGTGGAAACCTTTACAATTTTCCAAATGTGATGACTAGACAATTAGAAAACATTTATTGAATGCCATATTTATTTGAGTGCTAATGTATATCTATCCTAGAGCTGGTGAGTCAAAGCTAAACAGGGCCACCTGCCAAGAACATTAATTTTTGTGGGAGGCACCGGTCTGCTGAAACAAGGGTTTCAAGAAGTGGAGGGAAAGAATCTTTCAATCTTATCTTCTTATTTCCTTTCAATTTATTTAATTATTTGCTTATTTATTAATGAAATAGTGGTTTCTCATAGGCTGAATTCCAGCAGAAGCAAGAACAGCCTTTTGACATTTATTGACACAGCCCATATATAACCATTTTCTTGGGCATGTCCAGAATTGTTCAAGAGTAGAGATTGAGTCTGGCGCATGAGTAGCATAAGATACCTAGCACAAAGCAGTCAATTCTGGAGATACTAATTTTGAGAAACTAAAAGGAACTCTCTAGAATTCTCTCTTCTAGAATCTGAAAGTCAACCAAGGCGTTTGAACTAGAAACCACACCTTGCATACTGCTAGTCTTTTGAGAGATGACTGTACAGATAATAATGGCCACATGTTATTGAATCTTTATTGCCTTGAAGGATTTGATATAACTTCAAATATTTATAACTTTATGTAACTTCTTTCTATCACAAAACTCTACATTTTACCCATGAAGAAATTGAGTTTAAGAAACGACTGCTTAAAATTCACGCAAAAAAGTGGGACCGCTAGATCTGTTTAACAGCAGTCATTCTATGATCTCACTTAATCCCTCCAACACCTATGTGATAGTTAATATTATAATATTCCCCGATTAGAAATCCAGTCATTCAGAGAAATTCTGAACAGGATGATATTTTTGTCTCTTTTTTAAACTTAAATACCTTGATAATTTGGCATATAATAGGAATTTCGTAAGTATTTTTTGAATGAATTCAATAAATTGGCCAAGAGCTTATACCCAGGAAGCATTGAGGCCAGGTTGCTACCTCAAATTCTTTCTCTCTATGTGGCACCTAATTACGAATCCCATGATGAAACTTCTTGAAAAATAATGGTTTTTAAAAGGATATGAATTACAGTGGAGGGATATAATGTGAAAAGAATTATATCATCTGAGCAGTCAGAGAAAATGATACATCACATATATTGAGGACAGGGAAATCTAAGCACTTGTATTGTGGGAGCAGCAATGTCTCTATTAATTTAGCAATTAGTCATTGCACTACAGACAGGGTTCCCACTTAAATCCTCTGAAATCAGGTGGGGCTGGCCTTGTAAAAAATTTTTCTTCTTGAAGTCAAGAAATTGTGATCTGGAAATAAGTCAGCATGAATAAAAACACAAAGTTATACTGGCATTCCTCTCTCTCTCCTATACCTATGACTTAAGTTTATCTTATCTCTTTGGCAACTCATAATTGTAATAATGTGAGAAAATACGAGAATCAACTGTCATAGCTAAATTTCCCTTAGTCAAGTTTTAAATATCAACGATTATTCTCTGAAATTTGTCAAGGTCTGGCAAATACTGTATCTCCTCTATAAACTGGTAGGCTTTTTAAAAAATTGTCAAATGTGGGCAAGAGTTTAACACTATTATCTAAAAGGTGTACTCATGCATAAGACTGTGCCCGACATAGTGTCTGCTATCCTTCTGGCTACATACATGTACATGATCTAGAATGTAATCTCAAATACTTTCTTAATCAAATTACCTAAAATAGTACTTCTTAGCAAGGTCATTCTCCCCATCTGCTGTCTTTGCCTTTTTTATTTTTTAGAGACTTTTTCTTGTTTGACATTATATAAAATGGATTTATTATTAGCCTGTCTATTTACCATTAGTCTTCAAACTGGAATCCAAAATCTTTGAGGAGTAGACACTTTGTCTCTTTTTTACCAGCTTTTAGGTGCTCATTAAATACTTGTTGAATGGATAATTAAAAGCCTAATTCCTTCACTAACTTTCTGACTGACTTAAGTCAGTTTTGTGTCATTATTTTTATTTCATTTTTAAAAAATGGTTTATTTATTTTTTAGAGACAGAACATGAGCATGGGAGGGACACAGAGAGGGAGTGGGCAGAGGATCCAAAGCAAGTTCTACACTGATAGCACAGAGCCCTGTGTGGGGCTTAAACTCATGAACCCTGAGATCATGACTTGAGCCAAAGTCAGACGCTCAACTGACTGAGTTACCCAGGTGCCCTGGTTTGCTCATTATGTTTATTGTGATCTAAGGCAACATTTTAGAACATCAGGATTGAAAAGTGAATTTGAATTTTCAGTCAAAATTCATATCTCTAAGTGGGAATTCAGTATCCAGACCTTTAGATGAAAACTTTCCCTTCTCCCCCCTACCCCTACTACTCCCTGTTACAAATGAGATCATTCAAATATTGTACAGAGAATTTGCTACTTGATGCTTTGAGGCATAATTAGTGTGGATTGTGCATACCTTTCCACCCTTCCAGTCCTATTATTGCTCCTTGTGATTGTCAAGAGACAACTGAGACTGAGCCTATATTATTTATCGTTGACTGGGGTACATAGTGTGATGTTGGGCATATTGAATGTGATTATGAAATTTTGCCTGAAAAAATGAGCACTCCTATGCGATCATCAAACTATGAAAATCTAGTAAATAATAGTCAGTCCTCATTTATTGAGGACTCGTTATGTACTAGGCACACAGGTATTTTGACATGGACTATATGACTTCAACTTCATGATAATACTACTAGAGTTGAAGTAACCTCCTACTAGTTGAAACTCTAATTCAACTAGAGTTGAATATTATTATCTTCATTTGTAAACTAGAAAGGTTTTTTGAGAGGCTAATTAGTTACTGGGTAAAACCACTCATTCAGAAAACTAATCATAAACATATCTCTTGTGCCAAAAATTCTATTGTTAAGCATATGCCAAACAATAATGTATAGCTCTTTTTCTATATATACAAATGTTCATATCATTACTTTTAGCAATAGTCCCAAAATGGAAACAAACTTATGTTCACTATTGTTAAAATAGAAAAAAATAATTTATGATCTACTCATGCAATGGAATAATGTATAACCATGAGAAAGAATGAACTGCAACCACACACAAGAATATGGATGACTCTCGATAAAAGTTGATATTGAGCAGGAGCCAGATACAAATGTGTGTCTTATGAATCCATTCACATAAAACACAAACCAGGCAAACATAATCTCTGTTAGAGGTTAACATAGTGGTTACCCACGGGAAGTGTAATGACAGGCTGGGGTTATGGGCCAAGTGGGTAGGGAGTATCTTCTGAGATATTTATTTGCTGGATTGTACTAAGTTAACTAGATTAAACTATATGATTATATTTCCACCCCCTTTTGGTATGGTTCCAAGTTAAGATTAAACAAAAGAGGAAGTTGAACACCGACAGTTGCCATTATTCTTGGAAAGTTGGCATAGTTAGCCACGGGGATGGACAGACACAGTGGTGCCTAAAGGTCCTAGACCATCTTTTCCTTCATCTACTATATATTCAGCTCATCTTTCTGACTGCTAGTCCTAATGACCAACAGAGACTCTGGACCCACCACCAGACCCCTGGCTATAGACCACATGGTGGGAGTTGCATCAAAGCAACAGCATCTCATAAGCCCCTTTACATTATCCCCACTCATAGTCTCATTCTGGCAGCTGCAGATGTTGATTTTTTTTTTTTTTAATCTCCCTGCTAACTCTAAGTTATCTCTTCTGACTCATGTCTTAGTCGGGTTGACTAATAACATTTTCTGTCACTCTCTGACTTTTCATTTGAAACCTTCAGTTACCATGCTACTCCCACATTTGTAAAGTATGATCTCACACTAAGTTATTTATTTACTTATTTCTCATAGTAAGTCTACTTCCTCAAGTGAACCCTTACTAATTCATTGGTAATATTCCATTTCTTGATGTGGGTGTTTGTTACATGAGTTTGTTCACTCTTGGAAAAAAATCATGAAGCCCTACACTTAACGTTTTTATAAGCTTCCAATTATATTTTATGCTTTGTCTAAATGTTTACTTATAAAACTGCTTCCAGGAATGAGAAAAGCATTTATACTAGATAGAATTCAAGTTTACTGTTACAACAGAGAAGCATAAACTTCTCTGCTAAGAATGTATATTCTTCCAAAGGAATAACATTGTTTACCTTTTCATGTAAGACATCCCTGTATCATTTATCAAAAATTATAATGTAATAAATTATTATGTAGTATTGCTTAATGAGGTTATTTCAAACTTCATTAAATGCCTTCTGCAATGGTTTCTTTTGGTTTCAAAAGATGTACTGTCTGAAAGTACTAGGTGCTTTAAAAACTCAGGTACATTCATGAGGTACCAGCCAATGATAAAACTGACCTGATTAGACACCTGATATAATTAAGAATACCAATCTGTTCACCTAGCAATTTACTAAATAGAGAGGAAATACAAAGATGAAGCAAGGAGTGTTTTTTGAATAATAGTTATTGAATAAAGGGAAAGATCAGAGTAGAGATCTATTGTACACAGGTGTGGTAGGCTGAATAATGACTTGCAAGGAAATTTGAATTTTAATCCTTATAACCTGTGTGTATTCCCTTGCATAGAGAAATGGGCTTTGATATGCATTAAGATATGATTATGATACATGATTGAGTAAAGGAGATGGAAATGGGGGTGGACCTTAAATGCAATGATGGAGTCAGAGGGAGATTTGACAGAGAGAAGAGAAGAAGGCAATGTAATAATGGAATCGGGCAGAGAAGGCGATGCTGTGATGGGCCCTGGACCAATGAAACAAAATTAGTTTCCAGAGCTGGAAAAGGCAAAGAAATGATTCTTACCTAGACTCTCCTAAGGAAGTACAATTGTTCTGATGCCTTGATTTGGACTCAGTGAAGCCCACTTCAGACTTCTGGTTTCCAGTATGATAAGAGAAATAATTTGTATTGTTTTCAGCCATGCAATTTGTGGTAATTTCTTTAAGTAAGCACGGGAAGCTAATGCAAGAGTAGGTGAAAAGCTTCAAGGAATTAAATACTTACATGCATGAGGAATAAATGTACCTTGTAGTCAGAAAGGACAAGAAGGAAAAATAACCTCAAATAAAGGTAGATACTTCATGCTCTACCAACTTAAACAGAGATGGGATCCAGAAACATGGTGAGATTTTAACTTTATAGAATTAATAGTCTCTAATTATATTCTCCATATGAGTCCAGGTAACCTCGATCATAGGATACTTCTCTCACCAATGACACTGATATTACAAGAAAGAACCCGAATGTAATTTAACTAACCCATGCATAGATACAAGGCCACATTTGGCATAGTAACTTTTCTATGAGGAAGTTTATGGTGGAATTTGCTAAGTACTTTAATCACTGAACAAGACTAAGGTCAATGTGAGAAATATTTTGAGATAGTATGTACTTATAAATTTGATTGTGTAAATATCTGTCTATGCTCATTCAGAGAACCAGGTTTGAGCATGTGCACTTCAGCTTAGAGATATTGCTGTAAATGCCAAGAGGTTTGCTCTAAAAATAATTTGTGTTGTTAGGTGATTCCTGTAAGCCATTTCACACATAACTAAAGTCATACAACTGGTATCAAGTAACAGTGATCTTAAGAGTATTCTCATTTTTATTTTATTTTATTTTTTTAATTTTTTATCCCTTCTCATTTTTTTAATCTCTTAAGAGTTTCTTTGGATTTTTGCTATGCTCCCAGGTTCCCAGTCTCTGATTTTTATTGATTTATATTTACAGACTTGAATCAGTCTTCACAATGATTCACCTCATTCATTTTCCTGATTCACACTGAATGATCGCTAGGACTGCCACTTGGATTTAGTCTCCAAAATATGGATTTGGGCCACTGTGGTGCAAGAAAGGGTTAACTCAGCAGGGCTATGTTGCCCTCCTTCCATAAGTTCCCCAGAAAGGCTTATTTTAATGACTATAACTGAGCTCTTAGAATGTTCTGTTTCATAAGGTTGTTTGTGTATGCCTGAGGCCTTGTGACATACTGTACCAGTTTATCCAAATAGTTTATACTAATAATGTTATTTATGGTGAACACCTGCTTTCAATCTGGGGGTCGAGGGCCTCAGCAACTAAAGTCAGTCACACAGGCACTGTAAGACTCCATAATTGTGAGTGGAGTGACTGACCCCAATAAATTCTGGAAAACCAGGCTCAGTGGAACTTCCCTGGTTGGCAACCCTTTGCACTTGTTACCACACATCATTGCTGGAGGAATTAAGCTCCTTCGGCTCCTCTGGGAGGGAGCATAGAATCTTACGCTTGGCTTCCTCTGGACTCTGCCCCATGAACCTCTCCCTTTGCTGATTTTCCCTGTCTTGTTTTGTTGCAACAAACTATAATTACGAATATAAAAATGGCTGAGTTCTGGGGGTCTTTGTTGTGATTGACTTCAACCAAGATTGAAGGTAGTCGTAGGAACTGCTACTACAGCCTTTCCCCCACATCTATGTCAACAAAGGTTTTTCTCCCATGGATGCTGCTACAACTTCATTCTTGCTGTTTTCCCAACAAAGTACTGAGTGAAATGTGGTTAGAGCAAAGAAAAAAAAGATTGAGCAGAAAATGATTGAATAATAGGAGAAAGAAAACCTGTGGTTATCCTTGTACTTCTCTTAATATCTTTCCTTGATTTTACCTCATTAATGTAACTGAGAAAAAGCTCATACAAGAAAAAGATTAGTCGACTGTGACTTTTTGTGTGTCTATTTAAGTTTACATTAGATTCTTATTTTTATTCCATGGTTTCTTTGCAATAATTGTTTCAGCCCAGTTCCCTTTTGTGAAGATAAGTTAAAATAAGATAATATAGTCTGTAATATAGTCCTTATAAGGCATAGGTAAAGGTACTTAATAGGTAGGATGTGCATAATTGAATAAAGCCTTCACCCTCAGTCTCCAAAAGTATGGGCTACTTGTGGCTAAATTTTGCAGCCCCTCCCAAAAAAAGATCATATTTTGAAGTGTCAAGCCTCATTATCTAGGAATGTGATGCATTTGGAGAAAGGGTCTTTAAAGAGATAATTAAGGTTTTCTGAGTTCAGTAGGGTGGGCCTACTCCAATCTAATTTGGGTCCTTATAAGAGGAAATTTGGACACACTCTGAGGAAAAACCATGTATAGACACCAAAACTAAAAAAAAAAAAAAAAAAANTTGAGCTTCCTGCCTCCAGAATCATGAAAAAATTAATTTTCATTGTTTAGCCACTCAGTCTGATATTTTATTATGGCAGTGCTAGGAAACTAATATACCCTCCAAACTGTAAAACTACTGATGGACCTTTAGAATGAATTTCAAATGACATATAATTTTCTGATATACACAATGAGGGTGCCATTACCAATCTGATATTACATATTAAATATTGCAAAGCAATGGATTTCTTATCCTTTAAGAAAAAAAATGATGCATCTGCTCTAGAGTTTTTTATAATCCAGATTTCTGTATCAATGATTCCTAACCTACAGGCCATTGCCCAGGTGACTAAAGATTGAATATGGTGAATTTATGAATTCATTTGTATATATAACAATAACTCTACAGTGAATAACTAATACCTATGTAGATCAATATTTTAAACATTCAAATGTATGTAGATGATATTCTGAATTCAAGATACAAAGCCATTTATAAGTATTTCTGAATGCATTGTAGTGCTATGTCATTAATCAATGAATTCAAAGAGAAAAGTCATTGAGGAGTCTATGTATTTTTCATGTTATAAAAAAAATCATGCTAAGCATACAGAATCCACATAAGGATATCGTCTTCAATTTTAAGTAAGGCTGGAAAATGTATGGGTTTTTTTTTAGGCAAAATATCACAGGATATGACCTAGAATTATAGAAGAAATAGGTATCTTCCGTATTACCAATTTTAAAATATTTATTTTGCTAATGGAAAGAAAAGCCAAAAGACTTTTATTGTTTCTCAGAGTAAAATATTTAATTATTGCCTAACTGAGCTAATACCTAGGTCATTCAATCCAGCAACGGCAATAGAGAATAATTGTTGGTGACCTGATGTGGGCTTAAATATGTCCAAATTCCAGCTTTACAACTCACTAGCTGTGTGATATTGAGAAAATTAAATTAACATCTACATCTCAATTTTCAAACCTATAAAAATAAGAATTATGAGTTTCCCCTCATAGGACAATTCAGAATTAAAGGATAAAAGCATGCAAAATGTTTGGCACAGGATCTACTAAAGCACACTGAGCAAAAGCTGGTCTGCCACAATATTCTAGCATTACATTAAGCTGACTTTTCTCCAGAGGCCTTGCCACTGCACCCACTCACCCAGTCACTTTCCTCACTGACTGCAGAGGAAAGACTCAGTGATACTGAGGATGTTCTTTAGACCTCAGTGAAGAAAAAGTCATAGCTCCCTGGCAGGAAGAAAATCAACATAAACCCTGCTAATTTCCCTGAAACTAAGTACTTGGGTTTGTAGATACAGGATAATTTCCTTCTGTGATGCACTTCAATGACTCTTGTGAAATTCCTAATTTTTTTTACTGAACTCAAAGTCTTTCATGAAGTCAAAACTTGACAATTGAAAAGCGTTTTGGCGACTTCAAACTATCTCTATGTGCCTTTATTCTAACAATGTCTTGTGATTGTATTTCTTTTTCTTTTCTTTTTTGAAAATACAATTGATAAATATCAAAGAGAAAGAATTAATGTGTATAAACCTCTTTAAAAAAAATCACTAATCTTTGTCATCTTTCAATGAGACATAATACTGTTGAAAGAGGATAATGTCACTAGGTTAACAGTTTAATTTATGAGGGAACATATGCAATTGTATATTGCAAAGGACACTGTGCTTGCTCTAGTCTTCAGCTACACCCATACAGAATGATATGGAAATCAGCCCTTTCAAAACTACCAGGCATATTATTACCCAATCCATCAGACACAAAACATTTCCTTATTCATTTCTACTCTGAAAATTCAGCAGAATATTTTAAATGACTAATAATCAGTTACTTGTTAATATTATTTTCTTTCATTTTATACTAGTGTATTTTGCCATATTTGATTGTTTCTACCTTTCCTCACTCCCACCAAAATATTTTGGAATAAAAAAACTTACTTTTCGGTGGTATTATGACATTTCCAATTATAGACTATTCTCATTTGTGGGAACAATGGCTGGTAAATTCATAAAACAAGGTAAAACCCCATAAATTGAATAAGATATTTATAGCACATTATTTCAAATGTGTATTAGAGAACATTTGAGTGTATAACTAAAATTCTACTGAGTACAGAGACAACTGATATATTTTTTTAAAGAAAGCAACGCAAACTAGCAATATAAAAATTGTTCCTTTCTTCTTTTCTTCCTTCTTTCTCTCTCTCTTTCCTTCCTTTCTCTCTCCCTCCTTTCCTTTTTCTCTCCTTCCTTCCCTCCTTTGCTACTTCTTTTCTTCCTCTCTCTTTTCTTCCTTTCTTCTTTTCTTTCTTTCTTTCTTTCTTTCTTTCTTTCTTTCTTTCTTTTTCTTTCTTTCTCTCTTTCTTTCCACTTACTTTTATAAGGAAAAAATTATATCTTAACAGTAGTGCAGATGCTAAGAAAAAGTATCCAAAACTTGAAACTAAGACAAAATAAAGCCTGCATGATTTTCAGCCTCATCTTGGATCATTGTTCATTGTCCACAAGGCCCAACAAGAATAATTAAATTTCCAGGAATAATATATATTTGTTTGACCTATAATTTCCTATTTATCAGGGTCCTCAAATTCTGTGAACTTACATGTTAACACGTAGACACAAATTACTTCTGTTCAGTAGGAAAGATACCCAATAGGTTATAATTTTCTTACCCTTTAGAGCCTTAATTCATTTTATATCTAATTTAGTAAACTTACTTCACCGTTTTCTTTAAAAAATTTTTTAAATTTTTTATTTATTTCTGAGAGAGAGAGAGAGAGTGAGCAGGAGAGAGTCAGAGAGAGAGGGAGACACAGAATCTGAAGCAGGCTCCAGGCTCTGAGCTGTAAGCACAGAGCCCAACACGAGGCTCGAACCCAAGAATTGTGAGATCATGACCTGAGCCGAAGTCAGAGTCTTAACCGACTGAGCCACCCAGGTGCCCCTATTTCACTATTTTTTAAAGTGTCTACTCACTCTTGAGTCTGTCTCTATCATTCTGTTTCCTTCATTAATGAGTTAAATCTTTGACATATGTTTACTGTATATTGGGATGTATGTGATAAACCCTTTGAAAATGATACCATTTATTACTCTTATTTTTATTATGACTCCTTTGAATGTAAATTTCAAATTAAAATTATAGCTTTAAAATTATACTTCTTCTTATGGAAAACAATAATCATTTGTAAACTAAGGTAATTCCTATCACTAAAGAAGAAAAACAGTGAAAAGAGAGTAGGCGTCTGCTTGTATCAAAAGAATTCTGGGGCATCTGGGTGGCTCAGTCAGTTAAGCATTCAGCTGTTGACTTGGGTTCAGGTCATGATCTTGTGGTTTGTGAGATCAAGCCCTCTGTTGGCCTCCGGGCTGACAGCAAGGAGCCTGCTTAGGATTCTCTCTCTCTCTCTCTCTCTCTCTCTCTCTCACTCTCTCTCTCTCTTTGCCCCTCACTTGTTCCTGCTCTCTCTCTCTCTCAAAAGAAATAAATAAACATTAAAAAAAAGAATTCACTGTAATTAAGATACATTATCCTTCTTTGCAGCTTTACATTTGCAAAATACCAAGCATCCTAAAATTGTCCTTAAATGGCTCCATCAACTCTGTAAGCTTCATCTGAATTCTTTCTTGAGACCTTTCAGATTTTTCTAGTTTAATTTATTTTCTTCCTCTTAAGAGGAAGGACTTACTCTTGGTAACTCCTTCTTATGAAGCAATTCTCGTGACCTTTCAAGTGGCAGCTAATGGTAGAAGTAAGTGGAGTAAATGTTTCCCTTTGGAAGGGGCAGAAAGAGAGGAAAAAAGGGGTGGCTGGGGGGTACAGTCAGTTAAGCATCCAACTTCGGCTTAGGTCATGATCTCATGGCTCGTGGGTTTGAGCCCTGCATCAGGCCCTGTGCTGACAGCCAGCTCAGAGCCTGGAGCCTGTTTCAGATTCTGTGTCTCCCTCTCTCTCTGACTCTCCCCTGCTCATGCTGTCTGTCTGTCTGTCTCTGTCTCTCTCAAAAATAAAAATTAAAAAAAAAGAAAGAGAGGAAAAAAGACGACAAAAGTCCTATTAAGAATTGGTGGGATTTGTCTTTTGGGAACTCTGGGCCTTCTGAAGAACATCTCTCAGAAGTGGTGTGAGAGGGTCCATCACTGAAGAATGATGAAGAAGGTGACCAGGAAGGTGATCAAGATGATCGTTAGTGGTTCACAATTCTCCTTAGAGACCTCCCTGTTTTTCAATTTCATCATTCACATGGAGGTTAGCCAGGGTAAGTGGAAGCTTAACCACAAAAGAATATTTTTATCCAAAAGACCTCTCTGCTTTAGTTGGGTTTCCTTCAGCATTTGCTCGAGTGGTTGGTCGTTTCAGTCATTACTGGGGAGAGTACGGAAACATGGAAGTGAAAGAAAATGGGTCCAGGAAAAAGTGTTTTAGGAGATGTTTTTGGGTTTGGTTTGACATTTTGTTTGTTCGTTCTTGGTTTCTAGCTCATTAGAGAGAAGTTTGAGAAATAATTCCTGTCATCAAGTAATTGGTAAAGTAATTAGCAAACTTATTTTGAATAATAAGGTGTTTGTCCCTATATCAACAAAGTAGGACTCAATAATTTGTGTTGAAAGAGGCATTCTTACAGATTCATGTCGTTCAGATCTGAAATGGCATTTGACATTTTCAGGCAATGGGTCTCCATGTTTCTTCAAAGGAAGAAACAGATTGAAAATGTACAGTGACCTATACAAGTCCTCACAGTCAGTAAGGAGGCAGAGAAGGGGCCACAGTATTCCAGACAAAGAAACACTTTTTTGAAGTGGAAGAAGCCTGAACTCCAGAGTTCATTCTGCCTTCAAAATTCCTTTTCTCAAATACCAGCAATGACATCCAGACAGCTACTTCAACTCTGTTTATTCTGCAAAGCCCGATCTGGCTGAAGGCTACCTCTCAATCTTGGTACTGAATATTTTCAAGTTCAACAATCCTGACTGCTACTGAAAGAGGAACAAAGCACTTCCAAGGATCCTAACTATGATTGGTTTTATTTGATGCCTTTGGAATAGACTTCAGGTATATTTATCATATTTATGTGTCCCACAGAGCTTGATATGAGGTTCAGTTGAGGTGTGCATTAGTAACTAAAATTAATTTCCCTGTTCTACTCTGTGACAGCAATTTCGAAGTACTGTAAATTCCAAGACATGTTCATCAACTATAAGTAATTACTAATAAGTGACAAGCAAATATTTTATTTTGTGTCTGTAATTAGTAATTGCAGAGTAATATGTTTCTTAGAGTGTAGGATGATAAAAACAAATAGTTTAAATCACTTTAAGATTACTTTTGTTTGTTTTGAATGAAAATTCTAAATAAGAATTGAAAAATTATAGTGTGCAATACAACTAAATAGATGTTTCCATGAATTATACCATTTTAATTGAAAGTCAGAAAACCTGCATTCAATTTCACCAAGCCACACAATACTACCACATTCCTCAATAGATTTGAACAGTTTTATGCTTTACTATTGCATTTCACTTCTTTTAATCCAAGTAATCAAAATCTTGTTTTGAAAACAAGTCATTTATTACTTGGTATGTAGCTATTTATTACTTCTCTGTTATGTTTTGCAGCCATGTAATAGAAATGGCGGTGAACAGATCATTTCTCTAGCAATCTGGTAATGAATTATAATGCCACTGAAACCAGAGTGGCAGAATGAAGAATTAATTGTTTTCAAAAGTATACTTGTAAATCAGTGCTAGAAATGGAGACATATCTATGACTATATCTGATATATATATTTCTATTTGTGTGCCATGTTTCCCTAGAAGACATCTGCCAAGCAAACATAAAGACACCAGAGATGTGGAAAGAAGGTTAACTGGACCAATTTTTTCATCTTTCTTACATAGGTGTTAATATTTGAATTTAATTTGAAAAATCTAAAATGGGAAGTTTAGTTATATCATTGAAGTAATGCTGATAGGCAGAGACAGGACTCATAATAATATAATAATAATTGGAGAAGGCAGGGGTGAGGAGAAGGAGGGTAGATGCTAATGATACACACAAAAGGTCAAGGTTAGATCATGATTTTTAATGGCAGAAAACCTTGATATTGATTCTTGACTGTCTTTGAAGAAATTACTTTACCTGCTTGGTCCTCAGTCTCTCCTTTATAAACTGAGGAAAATAACATCTGTGAAATACAATGTTTGGTATCACCAAACACTTAACCACACTTCCATTGCCTTTGAAGATTTTTGTCAAGCTTGAAATTCTGCATATATTTTAACACTCTATGCATGTTTTAATTCCCTCAGGGCATTTCTTATTTTCCAGAAACCATATTTGGTTATATTTATAGTTACTTATATCTTTATACCTATATTCCTATTCGTAACTATATATATTTTTTCTGTTTATAGCTTTGTAGTTAAAGCATGTGATAATTTAAAAATATTTATATTGAAAATTTTAATAGCATTGACATTATTTTAATTTTTTTCAATCCTTTCCACGTATATTAGATAAAGCCTGGTGCCTCTAAGTGAAAGATGAATGGCTATTTGTTTAGTATTCAGTTAAAAAATGGCATAATTCCTAGAACCTGTGACCTAAAATGATGCCAATTCCTTGGTAACAAATACTTCTTTCATTGGAGGTGGATGACAATCTTTTCTTTCATGGATTGAGAGAAGGCTTAATTGAGTTGTAAGCTAATGAATTAATGAAGATAATATTTGACAATAAGTCACATTCTAATTTTTAGCATGTACCTCAGAAAGATTTTTAAAAAGAGTGAATGTGATGAAAGAAAACTTCTATTACTTCTATTTATCTCTATGAATATTAACTCTCAGTTGATAACATTTATAATATGATTAATAGGAGTAGAATTTATGCAGAAACATGACTCTTTTTAGCACTGTTGTTTTAACCGATAGATACCAAAGACTAACAGGGAAAAAAAGGATCATTATCTCATTAAGAAATACATTTCCGATTAATTTTTAATATTCAATAAATGATAACAGTTTTTCATTTATTTGCTTTTGATCAAGTATGTACTAAAAATAATTATAATAAATCCCAGGAAAAATTTTCTTTTACAGTTCAGTCTCATGGTAACAGAAAAAGAAAAAAATATATATATATTTTTAATGTTCATCTATTTATTTTAAAAAAGAGAGAGAGAGAGAGAGAGAGCATGGGAGGGGCAGAGACAGAAGGAGAAAGAGAATCCCAAGCAGGCTCCATGCTCAACATGAGGCTCGTCTTGTGAATCATGAGATCATGACCTGAACTGAAATCAAGAACCAGCTGCCTAACTGACTGAGCCACCCAGGCACCCTAATTTTCTTTTCATATTTTATGTAATAGAATTATAATAGAATGATGAGGAAAATATTTTATATCTCAAAATATCAGAAAAGAAGTATCTGTCATCTATGTATTCTCTCTCTCTCTTCTATTGGTTTTGTGCCTCTGGACACCTCTAATACAAATCCTTGTCAGATATGTGATGTGCTATATTCTTTCCTATTCTGTAGGTTTTATTTTTCTTGATAATATCTTTCGATCAACAGAAGTTTCTAATATTAACGAAGTCTAATTTATCTATTTTGTTGTTGTTGTTGATTGTACTTTTGGTGTTATATCTCAAAATCCATTGCCAAATACAAGGTCATGAAGATTTCTATATATGTTTTCTTCTAAGAGTTGTATGCATTTAACTGTTATATTTAAATTGCTGATCCATTTTAATTTATTTTTTGTAGGAGTAAAATAGGGTTCCAGCTTCTTTATTTATTTATTTTTTCTTTTGTGGGTGGATATTCAGTTGTTCTGCCACCATTTGTTGAAGGTACTATTTTTTTCCTCATTGAATGGTCATAGCACCCTTTTTGAAATCCATTAGCTATAAATATATGTGCTTATTTATGAACTCAGTTCTATTTCTTTGGCCTATATGTCTATCCTTACCTTTGTAGCTTTGGCAAAAAAAAAAAAAAAAAAAAAAAAANGATAGAAATGGTATTGATCTATAGAATTCTTTGGGTAGTATTGCCATCTTAAAAATAGTAAATCTTCCAATCCATGAATGTATGATATATTTCCATTTTTCTAGATATTCTTTAGTTTCTTTTACCAATGTTTTGTAATTTTTCAGTCTCTCACCTATCTTAATATCTTACTTTTTCAATTCCTTTAACTTTTTTTATATACTATTTATGCCTATCATTCATCTGAGTCACAACCTTTATCCCCAAGTTTTTCTTCTTATTTAATTAAGCAAATAATGTTTCATTTAGTATAATATGAAAACAATTAAAAATCATAATTATATATTTAATATATAGCCCTCCCAACTTAAGGAAAATTCAGAAAAAAAAATAGAGAGGGCAATTGCTCATAATTCTAAGTGCAAAAACACTTGAAGTGTAGCATGTGTTCAATGAATAGTTTTGAAATTCATAATTTGATGAATTTCTAAATCATAATACAATGTTTTCAAGGTTAAAATTCTTTCTAGGCTTTCCCCATAAAATTACTTCAATGCTTTTAATTATGGCTGGAGATATGTATTTTTTATTATAGCTTTGTCTCATTTAAAAACACATTTCTGGACACCTAGGCACCTAGGTGGCTCAGTCAGTTAACTGTGAGATGTGTGAATTTGACTCAGGTCATTATTTGAAGGAATTCAAGCCCTGTGGTGTCAGATTCTGTGCTGACAGTGTGATGATTACTTGGGATTCTCTGTCTCCCTCCCTCATTGACCCTCCCTTGCTTGTGATCTCTCTCTCTCTCTATCTCTCTCTCTCAAAAATAAATAATTGAAGATTAAAAAAAAAAACACCAAACATTTTTTGGAGCATCTAGATGGCTCAGTTGGTTATGCTCCCAATTCTTGATTCAGCTCAGGTCATGATCTTAAGGTCACGAGATCCAGCCACATATCAGACTCTACACTGAGCATGGAGCCTGCTAGGGATTCTTTCTCTCCCTCACTCTGTCCCTCTCTCCTGCTTATGTGCACTCTCTCTCTCTCTCTCTAAAATAAAATAAGTATAATAAACATAAAACAAAAACACGTTTCTTCATATTTCTATACAATATTCTTTTTTTAATGTTTTTTTAAAAATTTATTTCTGAGAGAGAGAGAGACAGTGTGAGCAGGGGAGGGTCAGAGAGAAAGGGAGACAAAGAATCTGAAGCAGGCTCCAAGCTCTGAGCTAGCTGTCAGCACAGAGCCCGATGTGGGGCTCAAACCCACGAACCATGAGATCATGACCTGAGCCGAAGTCGGATGTTTAACCGACTGAGCCACCCAGGTGTCCCAACACAATTTTCATTATTATATTTTGCAGTGCAGCATCATATCATGATTTTTAACACCCATTCAATCAGGGTTACCAAAGTTTAGGGACTTAGGATTGTGTGGAGGAAGGNATTTTATTATTTATTAATTAATTTTGAAAGAGAAAGTACAAGCTGGGGAGAGGTGCAGAGGGAAAGAAACAGAATCTTAAGTAGGCTCCATGCTCAGTGCAGACCCTGATGCAGGGTTAGTTGCATGACCCTGGGGTCATGACCTGAGCTGAAATCAAGAGTCAGATGCTCAAGCGACTGACGGAGCCAGCAGGTGCCCTCCAATGAAGGTTTTATAAAATTCAATCCCCCTCTAGGAAATATTCTTTCCTATCACTATGCTAAGAAAAGTAATGATAACTACAGCTAGAGAGCATTTTTTTTTTTGATCCAAGGTTGCCCAAGGATTTATCTTGGTTTTGAAAATTCTAAGTTATGAATCATCACATATTAGCAGAATTGGAACCTGTCAAAGAGATGCAGGAAATCTTGTTAATATTCTAAATCAATTAGTTGACATAAGTAGAAAAAAACATAAATAAAAAAGCTATTATTAAAGTACCTGGCCTATGCTATTTGCCAATGAGGAAATAATGCCACATAAGGAAAAAAGAAGACAAATATTTTTCTGATCCCTTGCAATTATTTTTCTATCTGCTTTCATAGTACAGGCAGAGACACTGTTCTTTATAAATCGTATTATTTAAAATAATTTAAAATAATTTAATTATTTTAAATTGGGTCAAAGGGTAGTAAACCTCTTATGATTATTAAATTAATTGTATTTTTTGTCCATAAAAAATCCTGTTTATAAAAATGTATTCTAATACTTCTCAAGTTTTTATATGATTCTAAAATTCAGGGTTAATAAATTAATGTTTCAGTGTTGTTTAAAATGATATTTATTCATGTTCAAGATCTTTATATATCATTTCAATTTCAAGTGCATTGTTTAGTAATAATCTTGATCCTTTTCATCACTTGGATCAGAGACTTTTAAACATGTTTAATGCTTTAATATAAAAAGGTAAAATTATTTTAATAACTAAGAATTTTAAGTCCTTTACTATTAACTTACAAAATTAATAACAACCATCCCAACATTTTGACAATATAGAGAAACACAAAGTAGCAAGTGTATCCAACTCTACAAACATCTTTCTTCTTCATTGGATGATTCATTTCCTTTTCAGGTAACAATAATATAGATATTAGCTATTTATTTTTTATGTGTTTATAAATATTTTCTTAGCACATAATTTTCCTTTTTATGTGTTCTTTATATTAAAGGAATTTTTTTTTATTTTAAAGGCATTATTGCTTTTTTCTTTTCTTTGTCGTATTTATTACTTCTCAAATGAGAAGTATGTGATTCTTTTTATATATCTTTCATAATTCTAATTTTTTAAAGTTTATTTATTTATTTTGAGAGAAGGAAAGAGCACAGTGGGATAGGGGCTCCACACTGTCAGCACAGATCCCAATACAGGGCTTAAACCCATGAACCGTGAGATTATGACTCAAGCCAATATCAAGAGTTGGATGCTTAACCAACTGAGTCGCCCAGGTGCCCAAATACCTTTCATAATCCACTTTCCACTAGTTTTAAAAATGTTTCCATTTTTAATTTTTAGACACTAATCATGTTTAAAAATTTTCAAAGTAGCAACTTGTTTTTTAACTATGAAGAGAAGCTAAAGTGAGGTAAATTTTAGCAACATTTTAGTGTCCTATAGTAAGTGAGCAGACATGTGTGTATGTGTTCAAACTCTTCAGGTTTATTCTACATAGTTCTTAAGCTTAACTCATAGCAACACTGTGATAGAGTTCTTTTGTGTTTTGACTAAATCACTAGGTGCATAAGAATTAGTGAGAACAAAGTAGTTGAGAGATGAGACTGTCTGATACAGCTCCGGGTGCAGAAACTGCCCTTGTGACCACCCAGCTCACTATCCTCTCATCCCCAAGAACTGGCAATCATTTGTTTGTCTGATTTCTACAGATGGTAGCAACATCTATTTTGTGATGTGAAATTCTAATAATTATTCTCAGGGATCCAAAGAAAAGTGGTGCAAGTCCCAACATTTCTTTGCTCCCTGCCTTTTTGGTGCTATTTATTGCTGACATGTCTTCATTGAGAAGTTAAACAATTATCATGATGAACCTGAATATATATTCAACTTTCTTTCAAACAAAATTGTTAAGTGAAGAAATTACTTTTTTTATAGATGTTACTGAGTGTTTTCTTCTCTTTAATTTAAGCACTATATATATTTTTCCCCTATGATACTGACCACTTAAAATACGGCACTGTATTGGGGCACCTGGGTAGCTCCGTCAGTTAAGTGTCAAACTCTTGGTCTCAGCTTCGGTCATGATGTCGACGTTCTTGAGTTCAAGCCCCACATTGGGTTCTGTGCTGACAATGTGAAGCTTGCTCGGGATTCTCTCCATCTCTCTGCCTCTCCAGCTCTCTCTTAGAATAATAAGATAAAATGCAATAAAAGGCAACAATTAAAAAATAAAACTACCCTCTCTTTATGTGGCAGCAGGCATCTCTTACTCAACATATTTATAAATCTTGATCTATACCTTCTACCTCTAGAAACACATCCATAAAAATATAACTGAAGAAGTGCACAAAAAGATACATGACTTTCTTTGCTCTTCAAACAAACTATATTGTTTATAGTAGTAAAAACATAAGAACCACGTATATGTATAACAATAATAGGTCAAGTGATTTAAGGAAAAAACATGTGAAGATTAAAAATGCTACCCATCTTTGTTTAGCATGCATTACTGTTCTTAACGTATTGGTATATAAATAAAGAATATGTAGAAGTAAACCATCTTTGTAATATATCACACAGGTATATGATATATATTATTTTTATAAAGGTATAAAGATACATATTTATTTTTTTCTTGTGTTTGGGTTATAGTAATTCAAATTATTATATTTTCCTTTAGGCCATACCAATTTTCCATTTATCTGTAATAAACATATAGTGTACATTAAAAAAATGTAACTTACACTTTTTTCTTTTAGCAAGTGTTTTTCCATTATGCAATATAATGGAGTTGTCACATTTAGACACACTTAAGAAGCCAAAGGGTATGTTAGTAGTACATCAAAGCCAAGGATAAAAAATAAAATATGAAAACATAAATAATTTTATGCAAAGATAAATTAATGGCACAATTTTAGCTTAGAGTACCAGGAACGTGAATTCTACTCTGAATAATGTCTTGTGATATAAATGGACACAAATCACCCAAACTTGTACAGAGTAATAAAGAAATACATTTTCAAGGAGTTTCTAATAGGCATTCAATTTTTCATTTCAATCTTCTGCATACAGTTAGCCATAGGGGTAGAAATTAGCCTGCAAATAATTGTACTTGTAATCGTTTCTCGAGTTATAACATTATTACCTGTTCCCTAAAATGAAAGGTCTCTTCTCCAGACATATGTGCAAATACCTCATTATGAGGTCCATTATTTTCAGCAAGTGCCAAAGATTTTGGGATCAAAATGGTGGATATGTAAAGGGCAAATGCTAATAATGTACTCATTCTAGTTAACTATTGCTGCTACATTACAAAGTATCCAAACTTAGAGTCTCAGGTGGTAACCAATTACTAAACATTATGATTGCATGGTTCAGGAATTTGCCAGGAGTCAGCTGTCCAATCCTCTGACTCTACATGGCATTGAGAGTGGTTATTTTGTTTAATCTATATTGTGGGTCAGCTGACCATGCTTTCCTTGCATACTTGACACCTTAGTGATGGCTAAATAATGGCACTCACCTGGAACCTAAGTATCAGCATGGAGGCATCAGAGCAGTTAAAAGTCTCACCCTGGTGATTCACAGTCAGATAGACTGTCCCGAAGAACAAAGCAGGAACTGCGTATACTTTTGGTCAGTTTTGAAAGTTACTCAGCAGCACTGTAATTTTTTGGTTAAAGTAGTATAAGCCTTCCTAAATTTAAGAGGAAGGGAGAAGTGTCAAAGAATTTGTAGCCATGTCTAAAAACTGGCATAAGAGCCTAAGAAAGAAAGATGGGAAATACAATAGAAGAAACATGATTGTGTAAATGAAGTAGAATTTATCATTGACTCAATGCCAAAACTTAAAAGAGGATAAATTACTTGTTAAAAAACATGTATGATATATTTATCATATGCAAAATATAAGTATAGAAACAACAAACTACAGAGTAACAAAATATCTTCTTTAAAATGTCAGAGGTGCTTCTCTAAGTTTTTAATATTTTTATTAAGTGTGATAGCCACAATTTATAGATCATGGGCCCTGTGCCAGGCACTGTATTAAATGATCTGGATTTATTATCACTTTTAATTCATGAAACAATGCAATAGGGATATTACTTTTTTTCTCTGCTTCATAGTTTATAAAACTGACGTGTGAAAAGGTTAAGTAACACATCAGAGATCAAGTAAGTTGTTGCCAGGAACTAAAGCAATACATTCCCACATCATCCGACTCCAAAACATATTGTTTTATAACTACTGCATTTTACTGCCTTTAATTGTTTTGAAGGATGACTCTTTTTTAAAAAATTGTAATGCATATTTATTTTTGAGAGAGAGAGAGACAGAGACAGAGCTCAAGCAGGGGAGGGACAGCGAGGATGGAGACACAGAATCCAAAGCAAGCTTCTGGGTCTGAGCTGTCAGCACAGAGGCTGACATGGGGCTCGAACTCAGGAGCTGTGAGATAATGACCTGAGCTAAATTCAGGTGCTTAACCGACTAAGAAATCCAGGCTCCCTGAAGGAGGACTCTTAAGTGAAGATAACTTCAAGTTATTTTTTTTCAAATATGATTACTAAAGAATCAGAGAAAATTATCTATAAAAATGTACATCCCTGGACTTTTGTGGGACAAAGCTCTTCTGAAACCTCATTCAGTGACTAAGAGTAAGCTTAGAGTTGCAGGAAGAAACCTACATGAATTCCATGTTTATTGATGTTAACATTTGCTAAAAGAATTTTTGTAAAGGAGCTATCATTTTGGAAATGTTGAATCATAGAAACTTAGAGATGGAAGGGAATATAAAGGTAGCCTAGTCAGGTAACTTAATTTTATTTATAGTCGGTTTATTTTCAAAGTCATGAAAGAGCAATAAAATGATACCTTCTATAGAGTAATTCAGGGTATTGAAGTTTTCATTAAAAATTATAACTTCTCGACTTTACTTAAATAACCTAAAATATTTATAACTTTGAAAGTAGCTTTTAGTATTTGTCCTCAAAAGAAACAAAAAGTTCATGAATACCTACTAAAAATGTCTCTGAAGGAGTGGATTTTCCAAGGACTCTGATGATATATTGATCCACTTTTCTTAATATACCTTGAAAACTTTTTGGTTAAAAAACAGCTAAATAAATGAAGTATCAATCATGAATTACATACTGAGATAGGAGGCACATTCTGAAGTAATTTGCAACAGGCATGACAAATCTAGGTGATTTTCCTTAAAAAAAGACAATATAAGTTGGCTTGAAAGGCAAAATTACAGTCTGTCATCTGAAGTTGTTGAAAACTAAAATCATTTAACCAGGACAGAGAGGTTTTCCATAATAAACACAGCGTGAAAATGTTTTGTTTTTATAGCTCAATAGAAACCCAAATCTATCAGGGAATGAAACAGGACCTGAAAAGTGGTTTAGAGTTTCCATTTTCCAATATCATTTCTGTAAATAATTTATGGCTCCAATATTTACATATCTATACTTATTTATGTCATGTCCTACTGCTATAAGAAATATAGTCCCTAAATATCTCAGTATACCGTTCTAGGTTCTTCCTGAACTCACTGTTAGTAATTTTTCCTAAAGCAGAGATCTTAGCCTGACCACATGGGGCCAAAAAATTTCACCTTCAATAAACTCATTGGGCATTCTTAAATCAGTGTTTAGTTTGAACCATCAGCTCAGTAGGGCATTATAACTATTTGCCTGTGGACAGTTGCTTCCTTTAAAGGATCACGTAAAAAAAATCTCATTCTCCCTGAAGCCTTCCCTCATACATCCCCCTTTACTAAAATTATTCTTTCTTCATATTCTAGCACTGTCATTTAGCAGATCCCTTTGAAGTCATTGAAGGAGAGGCAGAGTCACTTTAATCCTATACGCAGCACAGTCCTTAGCACTATGTATTGCTCATCATAGATTCTCAACATGGACATACTGTAGCAAATAAAAATAAAGAAAGGAACAGAAAAGAAGGAAAAAAAAGAAAGTGTAAACACAAAATGAAGGATGAAAAATAAGCTCTAAATTCAGATATAAGGGGATGGTTAAAACCAGTGTCAGACATAATTTATGTTATGTGCAGGAATGATCTATGAAGTTCTTAGATTGTGAGTACCCAGTGGACAGGCACCATGTCCTCTGTTTTGCTTAGTATATTTTCCCACATTCTTAGGAGATAAAAGATTAAGGAAGTTGAGAAATCCTAAAATATGCAGTTGGCAAGCTAGAGAGACCCAGTAGTGTCAATGGTTTAGTTCATGTCCCCAAACCAGCAGGATCCAGAACCAAGGATCCCGAATGTTTCAGTTTGAGATTGAAGGTAATTAAAAACTAGTATGTCGGCTCAAACAGTCAGACAGGAGAAGCTCTCTCTTCTTAGGAGGGTCAGGTTTTTTGTTCCGTCTGAGCAGTCAACTGATTGGTTGAGGACCACACATATTAAGGAGGGCCATCTGCTTTACCCATTCTTCCCAACTTCCCTTGTTAACTATTTTTTTAATCATCTTCCCTCCAAGTCCCTGACCATCTAGCCAAACCATTGCCCACAGACCATGAACTAATAAATACTCATGCATTTGGCCATTTCTCCTTCTAAGCAAAGTGAGCAACCATTCAAAATTCTGCTCACTAAGAGGATTTTCCTTCACCACTGTCCTCCAGGGATGTCCCTAGAGTCTTTCTAGTCTCTAGAAATGCTAGAGTGCTAGAGTTTTCCACTTTAGGGTGGCTCCTGCATGTCAGGCAGTACTATCTATAGAAAGAGTTCGAGTCTCCTTTTCCTCTGTTGAGTGATCATAGGGAATGCCCCCAAGAAACCACAGATAAATGCTGGCTAGGAGAAAGAAGGCAGTGTAGCAGGGGTGAGAACCATGGAGATATGAATAGGACTTGAGTGACAAATCCTCTCTGACATCCCAATCTCTCTAAGCCTCTGACTACCTTATACTACATTAAACCAATACATGACTGGCATTTTCAACTCACTCTTTAGGGGCCACTCTTGGGGCCTTGCTTCAGCCAAACAGCCAAACTGTTAGAGCCTTTTCCTACTCTTGGGGCTACGATGTTAAATGCAGAATCTCTGCTTAGTAAGCCCATATTAATAAACTTACACTGATCCAACTTCGTTTCCTCTGCTAATACGGTCCTGTTTTATTTAGTTAGAAGTAAACTTTCCTCTGTTCATTCATCGATCTTCATTTTGCCCAACCCTAAGTCTGACACATCAAGGACACTTAGTAGATATTCACTGATACAGACTTTAATGAATAAGGGTTTTATGAGTGTTTTTAGAATTTTAAGCAGAGATACTAATTGCAGTGAAGAGTTGAGTCATTGTTTCTATTACTAGAATCAGAATACGTAGGTAATGTTACAAAACATAAAGTGTGACTAAGAGCTGTTGATCCAAACAAGGTAGATATTTGAGAAATATCTTAGACTGGTAGCTGGTTTCTGGGTTGCCTTTTATAGTGGGAAGTGCTGATGTAAGATTTGGATTAAGTAACAGCAAGTTAGAGAAAGGCCAAAATGTAACAACTGGCTTTGTGGTCTCAAGATAGAAGTAAGATCAGAAACTAGGCCAACCCTATGATTAACTTCTAGCCTAGAGAAATCAATGTTGGATGCAGCAAGAAAATAATACAGAAAATAATTTAGAGCAGTTCATCTCTGTAGCCTTGGAAGCCAGCTCTTCCAGTCTGCAAGAAGGTGGCGGTTCAGGAGGAAGAATCAAGGAAACAGGTCACTGATTTCTGGCTTTTAAATGATTTTATCTTTTTTACATTTATTTAGCTTTGTCTGAGTAATCACACATGGTGTAGAACAGAAAGTTACTTATGTATACCTCATTGGATACCAAAAGCTGATTCATTTTCTCTACTTTAGGTCTTTTAAATGCAGAGCAAACAATTAGGCAGAGGGAAAGACCTAATGTTTTGCTTTATTCACATTATGTTCCTAATTTGTCACTTAACCGGCCATCCAAAAAAAAAAAAAAAAGCCTGGAAGGAAAAACTCAAATGTGTCTTGCATTCTAGAATTCGGCTTTAGATTTTCCAGAGTAACAGCAGAGGAAAACATATGTGTAGAGTTTACATGGGTGGGTGTGCAGGCTCATGGGCATACATATAGGTGGGAATTCAGAACTTTGATGAAGTACATTTGCATCTTAAAAGCTTATTTTCAGAACAATGGAAAGAGGAAGTTTTGCTCTTGATAAAGAGACAAAGTGGAGGGGCATATGCAGCTCTTTCCTCAAGGCACATTTCTCCCTGAGATAAAGTCTAGAAAATAAATGGGGACAACCTTAGTCTGTGTGCCAATTTGCTCTATGTTGTAACATTATTGATCTTTGGCTGCAGGCAATTACCTGAATACGTGGCAACAGGCACAGAGGGTGACATGAAAGAGAAAGACCAATGTTCGTCATGTGGTCTAGGGTGTGCAGACATCACAGCTTTAACTCAGAAAAATCCCCGAGAAAGCCCAAAACTCGTTGTCGGAAAAGAACAGAGTTTTTAAGGCATATTTGCCAATCTCAACAAGAAAGAGGATTTCCTCTGCCTTCATTTGATCTCAAAGATTCTAGTTGGGTTCTTCCCAGCTTATCTCTTGGCTCAGGAAGAAGGCTCTGCTGGCAAAGCACTGCTGATGGCACCCAAACTACCCCCTAAAGCAGTAAGGACTGCCCAGAGGCAGCAAGATATCGTTCTTGATAGACTCCAAAAGACAATAGCTAATGTGACCTTCACCTCCTACCTTTAAGTACCAACGCATCTTTGCCACACATTTTTCTTATACAAACCTGGAAGCATTTTCAGCACTGAGGAGACAGGGGTGCAGATGCTGAAGAGCCAAAAATTAAGGCCTCCATTAAGAGAAACCTCGGGCTGCACGTAGCCCCAGTCCCAGTCCCGGGAAAAGCCTCAGACTGTTCAAGGCTAAAGCCATCCTCAGACCGCCCTCAGTTCAGCTAATCAAAAAGAAAAAAAATAGGAACATTCCTATGGTCTGAGTCAAGGCTGGAAACTGCAGATACAAACTAAACCAAAAACTCAACCAGCTTTTCTGCTTCTGTACAAGTGCTTGCACTACGGGAAACTAAAACCTAACTAGCTCCTTCCGCTTCTGTACCATTGCTTAAGGCTGAGTTTCAGCTTTCCCGAAACTATCAGGCAGTTACACATTGCCCAAGGCAGGAGAAACCACCCTTGCAACACCCAATCAGGAAAGGCCAGCGACCACCCTCCACATTACTGAGGGAGAGGCCTGGAGATAGAAACTATAGATAGGACCCTGTTACCTAATGTTAAAGTTAACCTGTTAGTCGCCGAACAAGACCCTAGGCTCGCTCTGTGATTGGTTGAATTCAAAGGTATCCTAAATGTTGTAATTGGATCCCGCCAAAAACCTGATGGCGGGAACCAATCAAATGTGGTATATGTTCACATTTAAATATCAACCAATGACAAACCTGTAACCATAGAGATCCCCTGTCCCTCCCCACGACTTGTTTACTCCTGTCTATAAAAAGGCTGCAAAGACTTTGTTCGGGGCCTCTCAGCGTCACCGGCGACGAGTGCGCGGAGGTCCAGGTTCGAACCTGCAAATAAACGACCCTTGCCGATTGGCTTTGACTCTGGTCTCTGGTGGTCTGTTTTTGGGGTCTCTCGAACTCTGGGCGTTTCAATGCTAGTCTGCTGTCTTCCTGATGTTGGCCTCACTGAAATAAATTCCCTTCTTGTTTCGACTCCACTTATTTTGTTACCAGACAGTGGACTGTAAAATTTCTCAGTTCTTATCTTCTTGAAGGAAAGAATTCCGTCACGAGACTCGATAAAGAGTTAAAACTGCAAAGGTTTTAATTAGCAAAGCAAAAGCAGAGACAAAGGAGTGGACTGATTGGAGGGTGAGTGGCAGCCCCTTGCATTCTGAAGAGTGTTTTTTAATAGCCATCTATTGGGTCTCCTCCTTCCCCCTTGTCATTGTCTCACCACACTCTGGACCTGCCCTGGTTTCTTCCCCTCCAACGTGTTGAACATGTTTATGTCTGCCATCTTCCCATGAGCACCTAAGTGTAACCCGGGGCGGGGCAAAGCCACAATGCAAATGTTATTATAATCATATTATAAATGACTTGGGCTTATTAATGGACAAGATCCTCCTTAAGTATTTACGTTCCAAAGTTGGGCACATCGCTGTGGCCTGTATCTTCTGCTTTTCAGACTATGTTAAGTTGCAAAAGGGGTCGGTCTAAGGGAGACTGGGTGGTCCCTGGAAATTTCCATCTGCCATCCTCCTTTCCCCCCTCCTGCTCGTGTCTATCTAATGCTAGTAGTTTCTCTACCTTTGGATTTTGTGTAAGGTGAGTGGCTGAACCCAGTCTTGGGTGCCCCAGAGCCAGGTGATCTTGTACCACTGCACCTCAGCTACAAGCCTTATCGGCATTCTGAGCCAGAAAATTCTTTGTTGTAGGGACTTTCTTATGCATGATAAAATGTTTAGAGCATCTCTGTTCTTTGCTCCTTAGATACCAGTAACAGAGTTACAGAAATTCGTCTGGTTCATCCAGCAGAAAAACCAAGTGACACTGGGAGATCTCAGAAGGCAAGACGTTTATGTCACAGAGGCAGGCTCAGAGATTGCTCTCCAGAAGTCTGACCCCTAGAGCAAGAGGGTAAGCAGAGGGAGCAAGTTATAATCTGTTACTTCCGCATTTCACATTAGTAGTAATTTGGCTCCCGCTTGCAGAGAGCTGATGGGAAGAAGAACCCCGAGGTGGAGTCTTCTGTCAGGGATAGGAATTTCACTATCAGTTACGTCAGTCATCTTATAACAGATTTTTTCCTATCAAAAGCTCTCCTCTACCGCTGTGTCTTGATAAGCATAAACATTCATAGATTATCATGAAGTGTTTTTGAGGTGTTAGTGGGGTTCATCAGGTCGGGAGCTGATGACCAAGAAAGAATTCTTGAAGATGTCTTTGGTGCAAAAAGGTGATTTTATTGAAGCACAGGGACAGGACTCTTGGGCAGGAAGAGCTGCCTTGGGACCATGTGGAGAAACTGGTTACATACTATGGGGATGGGGGAGGTAATGTCCGGGGGAAGTTTCCAGTGAGATTTTCATATGCTAAAGAAGACTTCCAGGATACTGAAGGCCTAGCTATTGTCAAGCTAAGGTTGTTTTTCCCTCTTGCAAAGCATTAACATTAAGATAGTAAGGAGTTCCTGGAGAAACATTTCAGTCTGCCAGCCTCAAGTATTTGTCCAGGGACTGCGGATTGTAAGGAAATTTAGTTCTATCTGCCATTTCCTTCTGTCTTGGTTTCCCACATCACAATGTAGAGGTGAAAGAGACTTAGGTCCCATAGGACTATGATCTCTATCAGTTAACCATTTGTCTTCCCCTTTTCTTTGTTCTTGGGCAGCCAGGAGTGCCTGAGGAATATCACACATATCCCACCTGGGGTGGTGGGGTATTTGCGGCCTGTCAGCTTGCCTTATGCTCTCTCATCAGCCAAAGGTATACAGGGGCTCAAAATCATTCCCCCTCTTCAACAGCTGCTTAAGTGTTTTAAGAGAAGAAACATAAAACCTTGAACTCCAGAGAGCCATAAGGAGAGTCAATATCCTCACTTAAATGAAATACATTTTTAATATTAAATATGGAAAATTCAGAGCAAGAGATAGCAGTTTAGGTGGTCATGAAGTTAACATTAATAATGCATTCATTCATGTTCTATCAATATTTATTGGATGCTAACTAGATGCCAAGCCCAGGCAAGGTTCTGGAGAGCATAGTCTGATGGAATAGATAATAAATAATGAGACAACCTTAAAGCCATGTAATCATAGGGTATTACAAGCCCTCTGAGTTGAGGGAGCTCACCAGTTTGAGTGAGAAGCACCTTTCTAAATATTCTTCTCTATAAAATGTCTTGAAATATTTTGTCTTCAGCAAACCTTTTCTAGTAGCCCTTTAATACTCTATTCTTCTCATACCACCACTTTTATTACTCTCTTGGTCTAATACGTAATTTAAAAATGGAATTAGTTTTGTTCCTTGGTATTAGCAGCATAAGGCCTCGTGTGGTAGCAGCTTGAGCCTCTGGGAGCACTTTCTCTCTCTGAGAGCAGAAGCAGAGGATCAACTGGCTCTTAAACAAAATCGTATTTGCAAGTGGCCAGCAGGTTGGAATGTGATAACAGCCGGCAGACACTTCACATGGCATTTCCCAGCCAAATCTGGGAAAAAGTGAAGAATCAAAGTTGGTCTTGTGGGAGGGTCCATTCTCACTGCCACTGGGCCTGTATATGACACTAGCTGAAAGAAGAGGGGAAAGCCTTATGGATTAAAAGAGAAAGAAGGGTTTGATTTCTAGGACAGATTGCAAATTTGCCAGCCATTTCTCAAAAATAGATGCATTTGGATTATTCCGCCGCTGTCTGTATTTTTTTTTTAACCTAATCTCTCTCTTGCAGTGTGCCAAAGAGATTTAATTTAAAGGCAATGATTGGGTAGCATCCTGACTCAGCTTTCTGTGGAATCCATTATATCTTTTCTTTTCAGAATGTGGCTGGGGTGGGGGATTTATGCCTATGTTAAATTCTCGTCTGATTAATTTGCTGCTGATGCAACGAATTCTACTACTTTTATTTTTTATTTTTTTCTAATGTTTTATTTATTTCTAGGAGAGAGAGACAGCGTGAGCAGGGGAGGGTCAGAGAGAGAGGGAGTCACAGACTGAAACAGCCTCCAGGCTCTGAGCTGGCAGTCAGCACAGAGCCTGACGCGGGGCTCAAACCCATGAACCGCGAGATCATGATCCAAGTGAAAGTCAGATGCTTAACCGACTAAGCCACCCAGGCGCCCCGAATTCTACTACTTTTAAATATAAACATAAAGATACTAAGATAATATCGACTTGTTTTCCGTCTTATTTGTTTCCCCAAATTTTACATGTTAGTGAGTTCTTCTAGTTAGAACATCTCAGGGTTAAGTTGGATAAAATAAATAAATGGGAAGCATAGTAAGTCGAAGATTTACAAGACAAATAAAGTACTTGTTTAAATTAGAATAAGTCATCCATTATTTAAAGGAAGACTATGTCATCAAAATTATTTGGCAAGGACTGTACTGTTTTTTGGAGAGTGAGGTAGCCTGAGAAGAAGAAGGGAAAACCAGGGATATCAGAGTCAACAGGAACTTCTATTCTAAGTAAATACATACATACATAATAAATAAAATGCATGCTGATGTAGTAATTTATAATTATTATTCTTGAAGAAGAGCTTCTTAAGGCTGGTCCAGAACCTGTAATTGTTGCTGAAGTAAAAACGTAGAAGGTGAAGAAATATGTTTACTTCTGAAGTATAAAGTAGAACATAGAAATTTTCACCTTTTTTTTTTTTTAATGATCTTACTGGTTCTGCTTCTAGTAAAATAAACCTCATTTTAGTGGAAATAAAATGGCATAAATGTAATTTACTTTTCTGACATTTATGTGTTTGTTTTCTTTCCCCATTTAACTTTACAGGAACCATAAAACCGAATTAGTTGGAAAACCACTCCTGTGTTTAAAAATGTTGTTTGTATAATTGGTATATATTTTACTGATTATGAGATCACCATTAGTAATAATATTAGTAGATGTAGACCAGCATTTATATCTAAATGGTATCCCATTAACAATATCTAATCAGACAATTATGATATTGGTAATGGAATGCATTTTATGAAACCATGATTATACTTCCTAGAAGTATACTTGAGAACAGTGTTAGAACTTCCTTGCAAATCAAGTCTAAAGGAGACAGGAAATGGCCAGAGCTTCTTAAGAGAATCTGCATTCTTTTATTAAAAGTGTATCAAACGACGGGTACCTGAGTGACTCAGTCAGTTGAGCATCTGACTTCAGCTCAGGGCATGATCTCATGGTTTGTGAGTTCAAGCCCCCCATTGGGCTCTGTGCTGGAGCCTGCCTCAGATTCTGTGTCTCCCTCTCTCTCCGTCCCTCTCCTGCTCATGTTCTGTCTTTCTCTCAAAAATAAATAAACATTAAAAAGGTTTTTTAAAGTGTATCAAATGAATACTTAATATCTTCGTTTTGGTATTATCTGATTGGTATCTAATTTGGTATTATCTGCTTTCATTACATTTACGTTTGAGAAATAATTTTTTAAAACAACAATAGATTAAATTATTATTTTTCAGAGTACTCTGAATAATTACTGCACTGATCCTTGGGATGGTGAGGTATGCAATGCCTTCAGTGATAGCTGTTTTTTACAGAGGAGGAAGATCAACATCTGAGAGATATCTATCTCATGGGATGTATGGTTCTAAGCCCCAACAGAAATCCAATAGTTTTACAATATAACAATGTAGCAATGGTTGACTGACCAGAAAGTGATGGCAACATAAATGGGTATTTTATAAAACTCTAAACAATAATGTGTTTTCTATGTAATAAACATATACATCACAGACCAAAGAAGGAAACTATGGATAGCAAATAACTTCCAGAAGAAAATTGCTCTCTAGTTTATATTATTTAAGCAGATCAACCAATCTCAATTAATCTAATCTAATCTTCAGAGAATTTTTATTGAATTTCTACACTACCGTATCCAATATTTAAATATTAAAATATGGAAATCAAAACAACAAAGTTTATTGAAAAAATCAGAAATCTTTCTACATAGCTGATATTATTGAATGATTAGTTTGGTCTACTTTGATTTGTAGAATGAGCCTAGTAAAGGTTGTATATGAGCGCGTGCACACACACACACACACACACACACACACAGAGCAAGCACAGAAGGAGGAGAATTATATTTAACAGAAAGCTTCAGGTGGGTCATTCTGGTTGTGGAAGTTTGGCTTTCAATGCATGACTGCAGACAAAGCAAGAGCTGAATTGCTTTATAATTGAAGTGAGAAACTATTCGAGATTTTATTTTATTATTTTTTAAAGATTTTTTTATGCTTATTTATTTTTGAGAGAGAGAGAGAGGGAGGGAGGGGCAGAGAGAGAAAGACACAGAATCTGAAGCAGCCTCCAGGCTCTGAGCTGTCAGTACAGAGCCTGATGCGGGGCTTGAACTCACCAACAGCAAAATCATGACCTGAGCTGAAGTCAGAAGCTTAACCAGACTGAGCTACCCAGGTGCCCCAATTAGAGATTTTAATGAAGAGAAGTGTGACTACGGAAGGGAGGGATTTAGGATGAATTCTGAGTAATAAAGGGACATCATAGTGGGAGGTAAATAGAGTTTAGGTGGAAAATCTACCCATTTTTTCATTAGGTATTGGGTCCATATCATGTGCCAGGCACAATTATCAGCACTGAGAAAGCAGAATTGAACAAGATATAATGTTCCTTATAAGCAGCTAGTGAGAAATTCCCTCTGTTGGTCCTAAGGGTCTCCTGTGAAAATAGAAGTTTAAAAAATGTTTGATAAAACTCTCCCACTTGAAATTGTCTTACTGTCTTTCTTTTGTGCAGAATATCTGTGTTGTTTTGTACAAGTCCCTTGCTGTAAAAGCCAAGTCTTCAGCAAAATTTAGCACTACCATTTGTGTGAGTAGTATTTGGGGGAAAAAAATCAAGAAAGTTTGGAAAACTATAGCTTTAGATTTCACAAAGAAGTAAGAAAGGAAGAGTCAGAAAAGGTCAAATGAGAATTTGGTCATGGATTTCGTATTAATAGAAAATCATAGCAAAGTCGATCATGAGAATATAAGCCCTGAATAGTCACAGAAACATTGGGGAAAGTAATGGAATTCTTTTAGCAAGTAAATGGAATATGAGCAGTTAATAAAAAGAGTAGGGTAACTTTCGATGATATCTTTGGACGCTAACTTTGGATGATATCTGGCTTCATATACTTCTGAGTGTTGTGATTAAGATAACATAACAAAATGTATTTAAACAACCTAGCACAATGCTTGGCTTTGTAGAGCACCAAAAAGGCAGTATTTCTTCCACTTGTGTCTTAACTCAAGTGACTGATAATGGGCTACAGTTAATGATGGAAACCCAGAAGTAATAGTCCTCATGTTTCAAAGTGAATATGTTTGATTACTATTTTTTTTATTACTTCTAATTCTGCCATGATGATGCAGAGATGATGTGAGTGTTTACAAAAGTATTAGGGAATAAAAAGAAAATAAAAACTAAAATGAGATTTTGGTGAAATGGTTGTTACTTTACATTTCTATTAAATAGTTTTCATTCTTAGGCTCATAATTCTGGGTCTTAGAAGCATACAAAATTAAAGCTTTCATAAACAACAATAAAGACAAGTTCTTATAGACTTGTATGAATGATCTCACACAGACTTTTACATTTAATTGTGCAATGTGAATAGAAGGCTGAGAATAATAATAATTCTGGAACTGGCAAATTGTAAGTTTTTAAATATTTTCAAAGTGCTTCATTTGGTGATCAACATTTGAATGAAGGCAGGCCCCACTTTAAGGTTAAACAGTGCATAGAATGTGCTTTGGAAATAATGACAAGGAATAGGTTCTAAGAAAGTTCCCAATGTTAACGTACAAACTTAACACACAGACACGCACAAAGTATGCAAAACAACTCTAATGTGTAAAAATTAGAAAACACATGGGTGTCTGGGTGACTCAGTTGGTTAGACATCTGACTTCAGCTCTCATCATTACTTCTGGTCATGATCTGCCTGTTCCCCTAGTTTGAGCCCCTCATTGGGCCCTGTGCTGATAGCTCAGAGCCTGGAGCCTGTTTTAGACTCTGTGTCTCCTCTCTCTCTACCCCTCCCCTGCTTGCATTCCGTCTTTCTTGCTCTCAAAAATAAACAAATATTAATTTTTTTTAAATTAGAAAACATGGATATACTCAATGGGTGGGAATTTCATATGAAACAATTGTCCTGCAATCCTGAATTTAGGATTTTGCTTAGTTAAGCAAAATAAAAACAGAATAGAAAACTAAAATCATAATAGAGCAGGTTATAAAAAGCTAAAAGAAGGTTCTTTGTTTTTGGGGTGGTTGTACGTTTTTTTAAACATTTTTTAACAAGTTTTATTATTTTTTTTTTATTTTGAGAGAGAGAGAGAGAAAGAGAGAGTAGGGAGAAGAGCAAAGAGAGAGGGAGAGAGAGAATCCCAAGCAGGCTCTGCACTTACCAGCACAGAGCCCAAGTCAGGGCTCAAACTCGTGAACCACAAGATCATGACCTGAGACAAAGGCAGACTCTCAACTGACTGAGTCACCAGGTGTCCTGTTTGTACATTCTTGACAGACAGTAAAAGAAAAGATGTAAGCATAGTGTGAATCCAGAGCAGTATTCACAAATATTGAAACATGGTCTTTCCTAAGACTATATGGATATTGTTTCCTAGAAAAATAAATTATGTTCACTATTTCCAAGTGGGTCATTGTCAGAGAATCAAAATTAAAATCATAAAATCTAAGGATGTGACTCTTTTAATAAGTTTTTATATATTTTGATTAAGATGCTTTGTTTAGGGCACGTCATCAAATAGTTTTAATAGTCAAAGGAAAAATAATGTCCAAATTTCTCCTAATTGATGGTCTTTTGGGACTGAAGCTAGTCTACATATCAAAAATAGTTGGATTTTTTTTTCTTTCCAAGGGCTTTCAAAATGATTTATATATGTGGAATTTTTAAGTACATTTTGATATTTAAAAATTAAAATGACTTCCAAGAGTGATTAGACTTACAAGTAGCCATGAGAAAGCTGCCCCGTGTAATATCAGACTTAAGAGCATTGTAAGCCTGATAATTTCTCCCAAGTGGTATTAAGGTATAATATTGTGCAATGCTAAAGTATTTGCTGTATAATTGTATATCATCTTAAATGGTGATTTAACATCAAGATGGTGTGAGCTAAAATTTACTTTAGATATGAGGTATATTTCAAACATGAAGGCATTATGCACATTGTCATTTGTGGGCATTGCCTCTGCCAGAATTGGACATATGATATATGAGGAAATGCACAATCCTAATATAATGAGGTCTTAAATATCTATATGGTAATTAATGAATTTCAAAAAACGGCCACTAAATATGGGAAGCAGCTTTGCATTTGATTGGAACTACACTAAGAATTCAATATATGTCATCTATTACATCCTCTTAATATTTAATGATGAGAAAAATATCTAGCACACGATAAGCACTCGATATATGTTCATTAAAACACATGAATCTCTATTTAGACTAGGAAACTAAGTGGTAAACACATAAGTAACTTATCTAACAGATTCAAAACTCCATCTTTCTGATTCCAAATTCAGATTTTGTAACCATACAGAATTTTAGTTAGCAGAATTCCTACTCCAAATCCCAAATAATCTGAGGATTGCAAGCTTGCTTTTCCTTTTAAATTAAATCCCTCATTTAACTGATGTATGATTCTCACCCCATGACCTATCTAGACAAGCCTTCATTGGGCATCATCATTTCATAGACTGTATCAGTGACTTCATAATAACTACAATCAGGGGTGAAGTCACTTTGGGCAAGGCACTAACTAGTTCAAGAGTGTAACCTATTTTCTTACATAGTGCTCAGAAAAGGTTTATGATTGCCTTTTCTGCTTGGGAGGAAACTGGGCTTCAGATACATTAAGCTCATAGCTAAAGTCTCAGTCTACTAAGGGATTTAAATAGGACTCAAACCCAGGTTTTCTAATTCCAAATTCCTTCCTGTCAACATCAATGCTGTATTCATGATTCTCAGGCCATAGTCACAGTGAAGAATTTCACTGCTCTTTCACCTGATACAGGTGTTGAGGCCTGTACTGTCAAGAGAAACGTGCCAGAAAACAGGTTCTGGTAAAAATGTATATTTGGTTTGCCTAATATATATCAAAAATCTTTAAGATAGTACAATTCTGATTATCACTATTACTCTAATAATGCCAACAAATAACATTTGCATGCTAATTATGGATGCCAGCGTATATCCTGATATTATGTGTATTTGCGTACTTTCTTCTCCCTTATGGAGTGGTTTATCACAATTCCGCCTCGCAAGGAAGGTGGGTGGACCACAGTGGCACATGACCTTGGCATATGTCTGCCTTGAATATACATAAACAGTGTAACACTGTCAAGTGCAAAAGGCAGAGGCTGAGGCATCACCCAGCAGAGATCACAGAATGGAGAACAAGTCTCCAGCGATGGGTTCCTAGAGAGAAGCCTCCTTTCCCCAACCTTTGTGGGCAGAACAGGAAAAATAGGATTTGTGTTTCTTATAAAATTCCCATTTCCTGGGTATTTTCTTTCTCGTTTTGAAACTTAATAATGAGAATTATGATAAAAACCCATTAAAAATAAAAATCCCCAAAAAGGAAAGGAACAAAACTCTAAGGCCAGATGAGAGGCTAAAGGAAGCCTGACCATAGTAGGAGGTGTCTACCTCCTCTTTTCTTGGCGTCTTGAAGCCCCACAAGTAGGTCTGTAAGAGAAAGTGCCAGGTTTAGGTGGGGTCTGGGGTGAAGGCCAGAGGGTGCACAGGCCGAGACAGAGGAAAGAGGCCCACTGTTCCTCTTGGCTCAGTTCAGCTTTGGGCCCAGTGAGTGGGGGCACCAGGCCCCAATCTATCCAAGTTCAGTCCCCACAGGGCCATGACCAGGGTGGAAGTTAGCAGTCACAGAATCTGTCTGTGGGTTTTGATGCGCTGGAGCTGCCCACATAGCAAGGGGGGTGGAGGGGCAGAGTCCAGGTTCCTGCAGTTCTTCCTAAATTTCTTCACAGCAGGTGGGCAGCCCTAAGGGGTATCCATCTCATAGCCCTTCTTCACCTGAGGGACGAGGTTCTTCAGCAGAATTCGTGGACAAGGCACTCACTCAAAGAAGTAGATTTCCCAAAGAAAGATTCTAAAACTCTACACGCTGGACTTGATGGAGAATTTCTTCTCTCTCACGGCCTCAGGGACTGTCCACCTGATCTGAAGCTTGCCTGGATCCTGCCTGCTAGAGGCCTTTTGAGTGAGATGAAAAGTCACTGACCTTGGCGCTACTGTCCTGGGACACCTGTACATTGCAGCAGCCTGGTCCCAGGGCACAAAGTAATTGTCCTCCTGGGCTTTCTTGGCCTTGCAGGGTTCTAGTGAGAACTTGAGGAAACCATCTGCCAGGCAGATAATCTACCAGGCTCCCTTGGCCACATACTTAAGGACTACAGATATAGTGCCCACCTTTCTCTTCTATGGATCATTCCCAGAGGCAGTGCCTGCTGGCTGTGGCCAAGCTGTGGGGTAACTGAGAATGCAAGTTGGGAAGGCCTGGGCAGTGGCATCACCCTTAATGCACTTAAGGGCGACTTTGTTGTCTCCGTCATCGCCCAGTGTCTCTGAACACCCCCTGCCCCGTGGTCTGCAGCAGCCCCACATCCTTCTTGTCCAGTGCCCAGCTGCAGTGGAGGAGCTCCTCCAGAGCCGCCTCTGTGAGCTCCGTGACCTCAGGCTTCATGAGGCTAGAGCAGGGTTCATCTGCATATGAGGTGTGGTCTCCAGGGCTACATGAGCTTCTTGGAGTGCACTTCCTCATCGGTGCCGAGCATGCTAGTGCTGTACATGATGCAGGAGTGCTCCATTTGCCATCACAGGTCACGTGGTTTATAGTCTACCCAGGGGAAGGTGGTGCTCTCCCTCCCTGGACCAGGAACGGAAGTGTCTCCAACCATTGGAGCCAGCTGATGCTTCGGCTCAACCTGGGGCTCCACCTCCTTCAGCGATGCCTCAGGGTCAGTCTGGGGATAGGGGTGCCTCCCACTTACCATCAACCACCACCGTGTAGGTGTAACTGAATTGAGTTCACTATAGCTCTGAAGTCCTTACCAGTTAACCTGGACTGTGCCAACGCCTAGCTAAGACTGCTCTCTTCCTGGCTCCAGTCCTCTCTGTGGTGGCCTGGCCTTAGAAACGAGCCATGGTGTCATGATTGGGTCTTATGCAATGCAGGGGTGAGGGTGGGGGTAGTGCTGGTCACACCCTGGTGTCTGTGATGCCCATGGCAAAGAGAAAAATCTGCTGGAATAGATTTTGGAAGAGAAGGGAAGAGGTTAATACAATATTGATTTCAAAAACAAAATTATATATTATATTCCTTTTACAAATTTTTTCTTAGTCAAGTTTCAACTATGGAAACATATATTTGAAGATATATTTTGTATATAACAGGAGATGCCTATGATATATAATAAGGGACAAATTTGGGGTATGAAACTGAATTGAATTTCTTCAAATATTTTGAAGTAAAATACAAGGAAAACTTAATTTATCATAAATATTTGTAAGATTACTAAGAGAATTTTACACCTAGTCTTTTGATGTCTTGAAAATGTAACTTACGCCTTAAAGTTACATGCTAATAATAATTCACCTTTAGGCAGGGAATTTGAGATAGAAGCTAATTCTTATAATAGAATCATTAAAATGTTCTTTATTTAAAAATGGTCACTTTTAAAGAGACATTGAATGTTCATCTTCCCCCAAATTGTTGTAATTTTAAATGTGGTGGTTTAAAATATATTAATGGAATAAAAAAGTTTTACTAATTTATTCAGTAACATTTTGCTGAGCATTTACTACAGGCCAAGCCTAATGCTTGGTTAGGAGAATTAAAAAATATATATATACAAGAGATAACCCTTATTTTCAGCAGGGTAATAGCAAATCCATGAAGGCACATAGGCTCCCCAAAGATTTCATTCAAATACGATGAGTATTAGGGTTATAAATAAGATATTGAAGTAGTTCAAAAAAAGGCAGCAGAAGGAGCACAGTAGTTTGTTTTGCTGGAATATCATTGTATCTAAGATGCACATTGTGATGTTTGATATATGGGTATATGTTGTATACGTTGTGAAATGATTACCACAGTCAAGCTGATTAACACATCCATCAATTCACCCAACTACCTTTTGCTTGTGTGTTGAGGACATTAAAGATGTACTCCTTTAGTAAAACCTGAAAATTGGAATCCTTTGACCAAGTTATTTTAAATAGCCAATTTAGTCTTTGTGATATACTCTCTCGTATGCAGATTTAAAAAATTATTTTGTATCTAATTTGCAGTTGACCACAGAGTAATTTTATTACATCACCCTTACCCTCAGAATTTTATCAAAAGGAGGTGGCATTTTGCCTGAAGCAAGGCTGATGTGGTAAAGGTACCGTCTTCTTATAGGTCCCCCAAAGTCAAAGAACTTGATGATCTGGGATAAAAATTACAGATAGGATATTGTCAGAAGAATTTCTCATTCATTTCAATAGCTGCAAACACTCGTGGCTTTTTTTTCCCCCAAGTCCTTTTTATCTGCCATTTAGAAGAATCCAATTACTGAGCATGAGCTTACTGCCTCATAAATAACATCTCTTACCTTTCCAATCACACCATTCCAATTCTGTATTTTGTCAGCAAAAGTCCTGTTTTTAAAAATAATACTTCGGCCATCTGCTTACCCATATGTGCTACACATCAATGAATGTTAGATTCTCTGCAAATTTTATAGACGGCACCACAAACTTTGAATGTGTTTTCTCTCATAATTAGCATTTTACAATCACATTAAATTGATCACAGGTAAACTGTTTCATTTTGGTGTGTTATTTTGATTGTAATCAGACTACTTGCTGGAAAGTGATTTTGTAGCCAATATATTTTAGTTATAAAGAGTTTTTTTTCCCTTTTTTATAGCAAATACATTATTTTAAAGGTCACACTTGTCAGACCTATAAACTAAATCCTAGGCTTGCAATGTAAGGCATCCCTCGAAGGATCCATCAGTGTTTACAATGGGGTGAAAAATGTTATTTTAGTAGCAGCTTCATCAGTTTCAATGACTGATGATGTCATTCACGATCTCTGCAGTTGGCCCCTCCCAAGCGGAAGGGAAAACAGCTTCGTCAGGGATCCAGGTTCCGGTTTTCATGTTCTCCTAAGTCTATATATATATATAACCGTTTCCTTTTCCTAAAACAAGATAAATTGCAAATAGATGTACAGTGGGATCTGAACTTACCATAGTTCTTCAACTGAGAAACTGTCCTATTTATGGATGAGTTAGGGAAATTTTAAATCCACTGGAAACCTGCCAAACTTGGCCTTCAGTGTTTTGGCAACACAACCACAAGGTATAGAACCTTTCAAGTCCTGTTTTTTAATACCCCGTATTCCTACCTTCAAAATCTAAGTTGAGCAATTTCACATGAAATGTTCAACAAAATAGTTACAGTTTCCAACTTGTAAGGCACAGCTTGTTTTAGCTTTCATTCAGTTATAGTGAGTCAATTCCTCTTTGTTTTATGATTTGACCCCTAAGTGTATGAGTGACCAACTTCTGGTTACCAATATGCAAGACTGTTTTCTTTCTTTCCAAAGCTTTGTTTCATTTGTGCTTTCTTTTTTCCTGGGACACATTTAAATTTTGTCTTTACAAAATTGGGGACTCTGCAACATCTTTATTTCTTATTGGATTTCTTACTTGAAGTAATCTGAGACTTAAAATCCTGCCCCCTTGCCCAGTGCAGATAGTTAAGAAAAAGTTCAAATGTTCCAGGTTTCATTACCAACCTTCATGGCACAGCTTTGCTTTGGTGATAAGCGAGGCAGGATTTCTGCCTTTACTTTAAAATGTTTTATTTTTTATTTATTTCTAGGAGAGAGAGAGAGACAGCGTGAGCAGGGGAGGGTCAGAGAGAGAGGGAGTCACAGACTGAAACAGGCTCCAGGCTCTGAGCTGGCAGTCAGCACAGAGCCCGACGCGGGGCTTGAACCCACGAACTGCGAGATCATGACCTAAGCGACAGTCGGACGCTTAACCGACTAAGCCACCCAGGCGCCCCTCTGCCTTTACTTTAAAGTTGTCCTCAATTCCTTGTCATTATTCCTTGTCATAGATTCAATTCAAATGGTGTCTTCTTACCTGCCTCCCCATGCTTTTTCATGATTTCAATTGTTTTTACTGGGGGTGGTTCTATACTGTTACTGTAGTTCTATGTTTTTTTAAAAAACAAGGACTGAGTAACTGAGTAAAGCCAGTGTTGAGGTAATTTATTATCAGATAATGATATACTCAATCTTGATGTCTTCTCATAAGTAAATTAATAAAAGGTTCTTATTATGCACAAGCTCTCCAAAATATGAATTTTAAAGGACAGACTAATGGAAAGATTTATATAACTTTAGTTATATTAGCTGCTGAGAATTCTTAACAGATTTAATCATAGCTAGATTGTAATAAAATTAAGGATTCATTTCCTGAATGCATTCTAGTGGTGCATATGGGGACACCCAAGACAACTAATTAAAAAGAGATTTTTCTAAGTTCATGCATCTAGTTAATGACAATGAAAGGACTCTAATTCAGGACTTTTGACTTCCCTTTGCCGTTCTTTTCATTGATACTAGCTTGAATATTATTTGCTTGATTTTATCACATGTGCTGTATTATAGACTTTACAAAAATTATCATCTAATTTGATCTTGAAAACTAAGTAGCATCTTGAAGCAGTATCTGTTTTGAGGATAGGATATTGAGTCTTGTAAAGGTTAATATTGGTATGTCCTAAATTCATACACAGGAGAGAAATATGAGTATCATTTGTATCCATTGATAGATTCTCTAAAAGTGGTGTGTGTGTGTGTGTGTGTGTGTGTGTGTGTGTGTGTGTGTGTGTTAACGGCTGTATTTACAGTCTGTCTTATTACATGCCCAAAGGCTCTTAAGAACCACATAATTAAAAAGTCAGTTTGTGGTGATGAGGTTTAGGCTTACAAAAGAGTCTTAAGGAAGTCTGGGTTTATTCTAATTAAGTGAACTACCAGGGTGCTAAATGAAATTATGTGCTTGGCAAACTCTCTTTGCTTTTGCATGAAGTTATATTTGTGGATGAAATATTCTGAGGATGAATGCTAAAAGCCCCTGTGACACCTAGACCTTCTCCAGAATTATTTTCTGAAAACACTTTGCAGTTTGCCAGCTGCTTTGCAACCTGGGAGTGCATTTTAATTGGCATCACAGAACTTTATGACTGAGGGATTTTATTCCTCTCTCCACAAATGCTCTCCCCTCTTTTAGCCTATTAGTTGAAATGTTTGAGTTAACATTACAGGTATTTCCCCTTATAAACTCTTTGGGACCATGATGTAATGAGATGTCCAGTTGCCATCCAGAAAAAAAATAGTGGAAATCAGGCTCTGCCAAAAAAAAAAAAAAAATATGAAGTTTTGTTAACTTTATATTCTTTTATATTCTTTATAATTTTTAAATTTCACTTCCCCCTTTCATTGTTTAGTTTTGATCTTTGCCCATTGTTATTTGCTTAATGTGAGCCAATAAAGTCAAGAGAAATTTTACTTTGATAACTTGTCAATATGAGCATATCAGTAAAATTTTCATAGAAAAATGTTGGGAGCCATTCTGAGCCCACTAGTCGAGAAAACTTCTGGTGAGGTTAAAGCAAGTTTGCACGGTCTCTTGCCAATCAGATGATGACCGATATCCATCCCCACTCAATTATTTCTGCTTGAGCACTGACNGCTCAATTTGAGGCTTTCCGCTAATTTTGAGTTAGCAGGTCTGTTTATTTCCCCAAAAGAGTAGCCCACATCATCTGCATCATACATGTTTTTTTTAAGGCTAAACATCTTTTCAATTGCTACCTGATTTATCTTTTAATAAAGCATAAAATGTGAAGTAGAAGTATAGTGACTGAGAACCTGACCCGGGCTTTGATGGAAAGATGTGTTTAAACTTGAATTTCAATTCTGCCTTTTTGGCTTGATGTCTTTGGACAAATTGTCCTCTTTACTGTAGTTCCTTTATCAGTAAGTTGCGGATAAGAAAAACTTAAGAGTGAATGAAGAAATAGAAGTAAAACAGCTTAGCATAGCTTGTCAGACACTTGTCATACAGTAAATTAACAATAGTTAACTACTGAAATAAAATAACATGATAAAAGAACTAGTAATATTGTAAGCCATGAGCAGATAAGAAATGAAGTTTAGAAGAATTGTCTCCCTTGGGAAGATCTAAGAAGAGAATCACAGATTTGTTGTATCTTGAATCTGGTATTAGGCTATTAAATAATAATTAAAGAAACTTGTAGGTGAAGAAAAATTTTAAACGCCAACTGTAGTTAGTTTCATATAGATAACAATGTTATTTTAAATCTTTGCAGAGCATACATTGTTTTGTGAATGCAAAATAATAAAGCACTATGTTGAATTCCTCTCATTTTGTGAGCAATTTAAATGCATGTTAAAATCATTTGATACCTGAGAAAATTTGAAGACAAAAACAAAACAAAATCCGTTTGTGAACTAGTATAACAGTTAGATCAGAAGCAAAATAAAGTAAAACATGATTAATGTTAAGCTTCTGGTGTTTTAGTTTAATTGTAGAACACCATGGTTCTTAAATTCAAGTTTAACTAAAAATGTATTTCCCTCTGTGATTGTATTATTTCTGATACTCTCCCCAATTGTATTAATTGGGTGAATCTAATTATTTGATAGGGTATGCCAGTTCTAAATATTATACAAGATTTCGGAGAGTGATAGAAAGGCTTGAATGAAAGGTAACCTGGGAAAATGAACACTAGGACATCCTTTGAATGTTATATTCTATTTCTTACTAACAAATATCTGATAAAGGGAAAACTACATGAAACAATAAACATTATATTAAAAGAAAAATACCCTGACAGTCAGAGTTTCTATTTCATTGATTTTGATTTATTAATGTAATTATTTTAAAATATATCTTTATGATTTACATGCATATATATGAAATTATATGTATATATTTGTGTATACATATATATGAATATGTACACTTATGTATATATACACACACAGAAATATAATGTAAATAATGTATAATATTATATATAATATACAAGAAATATATACAATGCAAATGATCAAAACTGTACATTGCATTAAATTAATAACTGAGAAGAACGTTAGCAATTTGTTTGATAGGGCTATTTAAATTTTTGTAATAAAACTCTGATTAAAAAAATAAAAATTTCTATTATAATAATATGGCAAAAAACACTAAAAAGGCTTTTCAGTTTTATTTATATTTCCTACTGGTTCCTATCATCATGATATAAATCAGCATGTATTGGTTACCTTTTATGTGTCAACAAAATATGAAGAGTATAATCTTCTGGAATCCTAACTCCTAAAGTACAATTCTTTGAAATCCAATCCAATACATGGGAGGTTTCCAAGAACCTCTTAATCCAAGGTCCTGGATTCCAGTCTTTATACAACTAATGCCACAGGGTTGTCAGAAAGCAATATGCAGTTTTTCAGCTTCTCAGACATTTCTTCTGGAAATGGCATAATCCCCAGGATAAAATCAGTCTCCAAGGTTGGCCTCAATTGTTTGGTTTTCTTTTCTTATATCTAGCACTTATTCATAGGCCATAATTAATCTTTGGTTTATTAGCTTCATGATATCTTTCTGTCTTATTAAAATATTTTATTCTTTGGAAGCAGGCATCAATTTTTTGTTTTGCACAATTAGAATAGTCAACATTCACCACATGGTTAATTTTTCATAAGCAGTGTTCTAATTTATTTTCTAGCAAAATCATTGTGAGATAATTACTATAATTCCTATTTTATCTACATGGAAGCCAAGGCGTAGCAAGTATAAATAACTTGCTCACAATTTCATAACTAGCAAGTGGCAAAGTCAAGATTTGAACCCATAACTCTTATACTAGAAACCAAAATTTTAACCATTGCAATCTATAATAAGAGCAGAGTGGTTCGATACAGTATCTCTTGAATAAACTAATTTAGAAATTAATTTTGTGATTTTATTCTTCCCATGTTGAAAACTTTTCTAAACTTTGTGTGTTTAGTTTATTACATAAAATGAGTTATATTTAGGTTCATGCACATCTTTGGCATTTATCTTGAACATGACACAAAATTATGTGCTATTTTGTTGTTGGAGCACATAAATTTAGGACTGCTTATTAATCCATTACTGTTATCTCTGAGTTCTTTTTAATTTTTATTTAAGTGGCTCCATTCCCAGCACAGTGCCAATCATGGAACTTGAACTCACGACCCCAAGATCAAGACTTGAGCTGAGATCAAGTGACTGAGCCACACAGGTGCTCCTCTCCAAATTCTATTTAGATTGAAATATTAATAACATTTGTTTTCTTATCATTTTGTACACTGCATACAAATTGTAATATGGTTTAAAAAACCCAATTAAATCTTTCTGCTATTTGAGTTTTGGTCTTACGGAACTGTTGTATGTGCTTCCCATCTTCCAAAGACTTTGTTTTTGGAAAGCCGTAAAATACTAATGTTTAAAGGCAACATTTTTTCTTTAGAATACTTAGATGTCTAATGATTTATAATCTTTATTATTGTTGCCAACTTATATTTAATGAGTGTCCATGGGTTATATTTGGCTATATTAATGTTTTCTTTTTTTAGATATTTATTTATTTTTGAGAGAGAGAGAGAGAGAGAGAGAGTGAGTGCATGAGAGGGGCAGAGAGAGAAGGAGACAGAGAATCCTAATCAGGTTCTGTGTTATCAGTGCAGAGCCTGACTTGGTGCTGGAACTCACGAACTCGGAGATCATGACAAGCAGAAATCAAGAGTGGGACATTTAACACACTAAGGCACCCAGACAACCCAATACTAAATATTTTCTTAATGTGGAGGTGTATTCTTTTGCATTTAATAATGTATATGTATTCAACACAAGGGAGAACAACGTATGAAGACACATAAGGTACTGGGGATTAACATACTTATTTCATCACACTAGCACACAAACATATGCATAAAAACACTATACCACTATTAAATGAATTGAATTTATATTTTTAAAAATCACTGAAGGAAAAGACAAGGGCCTAGTGATTGACTGATTGATTGATTCACCAAAGTATTCATTGGCTCACAGTACTCACCTAGACATCTTAATTCATTCAACCTCAGTTTCGAATTATTATGACAAGTCAAAGAAACAGAAGTTTCATGCTACATTTTAACAACCTCTTTACTTTAAGGGTTGTAACTATTTCTGTGTAATAATCTTAGGTAATATTACTGATATGTTCAGTTTATTTCTATTCTATATTTTTTCCTTTATACAATTTTCTATATAAATTTGTTCAAAATTATTGTGGAAATTTTATAATGTCTTCTTACGGCATACTATGTTTCTATATTGCATACATGCTCATTGTCGTACAGTGGTAGTATAACCCATCAAGTAGTTGTATAAATAATTTGCTTATTTCCTGTATTTTAAAATAGATCACATAGATCACAATATATCACACTTCTAAATTTTAAAATGACACATAGTATACAATGCATAATATTATGCTTATTCATCTAGGTAAGTTGTAATATAAATGATTACTGGATCAAAAGCTTAAGACTGTTGATGATTACTGACAAGAAATAAAATTACTTTCTAAAGAAGTATCAATTTGCAAATCCAACTACAGCAGTGTTTTTATTGTCCTCTTTTCTTCCATGAGTATTTACTTTAGCACTTTTATTTTTTTACTTATTTATTAGCATCTGAAAACTTTTATTAACATTTAAAAACTAATAATATTTTTAGAGCAAATTTTTCTTTAGGAATACATATGATGTTTATGTATTATCATGGAATAAGTTTCGAACAGCAAATTGGGAGAACATGGACATAAATTTTCCCCAATAATCTAATGAGTTCATCCACTACTAAAGAAAAAAGATCCTATTCCATGTCACGATCTTTCATTCACAGAGATGTAAATAAACTACCAGCATTAGAAGCTACATTGGAACGAATTTGATCTCAACTAGTGAATGACAGTGACGAAAGCTGATGATCAGTCTAATTTTGATCTGTGACTCTTGAGCCCCTTAAATTTCTTCTACAGGTCTCCTAGGTGCCTAATAATTACAACAGATGCCTCCTGTTTTCATGGTTTTTGCTTGGTAATAAACTGTGTGTTTAGTCCTGATTCATGTTGGTTCCTTATCAGTTCTATTTCATTCCAAAGACACCTTAAATCACTCAATGTTCTTTTTTGAAGTTGACTATATGCAAGGAGATCTTGAATCCATTGTATTCAGGACAAAGGTTTAAAATAAGAGGTGAAGTTCAACAACCTATGTCAGATTTAACACGTTCCAGAATTTCTTACAAGTATACTAAAGTGAGTGGTTGATGTATAAATGCCTTGCAGTCCTGCTTCTGATTTAGGATATTTTTTTCCCTGACACATACCAGTTGTAATAGTGAATTAAAAAAAAAATAAAATAAGGTAACTCAGTTACTCTTTTCTTTCAGGTCATGATATTAGCAGAAGTGTTTTAGCCAATGTTATATAGAACTTCCAGAGGCACAAATTTAGAATGCTGTTTAACTTTACTGAATGTTAACAACTGTTTTCCCTAAGGGTAGAGGGGGAGACCCTGGTGATTGGGGGCTGGGGGCAAAAGATACATTAAAGATTATTCTGACATTAGTTTACTTTGAACTAATCAGGCCCAGGTGGACTCAAATTATTGCTCAAGGCCCAAACGTCACCAAAAATATGGCCCTAGCACTCACTTTGATGCTAAAGTATAGAGTTGATCAATCCCAGGATGCTTTCCTGTTGAACCCTTAGTTCCCAGATTAAATTATATTCAACCTTGAAAAATAAGCATTACAAAAATATTCTGACTCTTTCCATGTCACTGACACTAAAATATCTATAAATCAGTATCTAGTGAAATCATCACAAAATAATTTTTAACTCTGAGTCCCATTTGTCAAGTGACCATATGTCTAGGCTACAATATTATTTCTCTCATAAACTTTATTCTTTCAAATACTAAAGTTTGGTCCTTCTTGACAATGCTTAGGCATTTACAAAACGAAAGGACAACTGAAATTGTATTTCTGTATGAAATTTTAGGTATATACTTTAATCAAAGAGCCATTCTATGAGTTCCTTAAAAGTAGTTCTTAAGAGATATTAAGAGATTAGGTTGTCTTTTGGGAACACTGCATGATAATTGTGTGAAGCTAAATGAATTAGAATGCAGCCTGTAAACGTCAGTTAATAACTATTAATATGAAAGATGTTGATATAGTGGGGATGACATTTATCCCACCTAAATAACCAAAGAAACATGATTAAAATAATGTTTAGTTAGTTAGTCCCCTATGAGAATGATTTATGTCTGAAAATACTTCAGAGTTGTAAAGTAGTCAATAAGAAAGGGAGTGTTAATAACTGAGGGGAGGGAAATACATGCTAAGAATATTCTCCATGTAAGTCTTCACTTAATGTGTAATTGAAATGCTCACAATGGGACATATCCAGGGTAGTCTCAACATCATTTCATAATGAGGTAGATATGTTTTAAGGAATTGTCAATAAAATAGACTTTAAAAACTTCTCTAGAATAAAAGTTGAGATAATCTTTCTTCCTTTAAGTTACTTTCTAGGGTTAGAAAGGAAAGAGTAAAGGTGAGAGAATGGATGAGGACAGATCAGTTTGGAGTCAAGCTACTCAGGTTTGAATTTTGCTTCCCTTGATTTCTAGTTGTGTTATTGTGCTCCTGCTATTTGATCTCTCAAGGCTCTGTTTTCTCATCTAGAAAAAAGGGATAATAACAATTCCTATCTCATAGTAACTTCAAAAATAGACAACTATTATTATCCGAGAGAATATGGATTTAACAACTCAAGATTGACATAAAGAGGCTTCTCAAGTTATAAATAATAATGCTTTACTTGAAGAAGAAATATACTCCTGTTTTGACTCAAAGAGTAAAAAGCCCACGTGTGTTCCAAACCATGTTAATTGTGGCTTGCAAAAGTTGGTTGATTTCCAAATTTCAGATGAGAGATTATAGACATGAGTCCTATAGAGAGCATAGAGTGAGAAGATCCAAGCCCTGGTAAAAGAAAAACTTCAGTGACCCCCAATTAAACCAGTCCATGCACAATTAATTAATTTATAGCTAAAGTTATAAATTACGTAACATTTTATTAATGAAGTGTATATTGCATGTTTTATACTTCCTGATGGGATAATTAAATTGTTTGAGAGAAAAGTTAGAGTATTATAAGACAGTTCACATTGCCCGGGAAATTACCTAGACGAGGCAACAATAGATGAGCTGAATGAGCAGAATTAGCTTGCTAAGTTGTTGCTTGAGTTTGATTCGAAACTCTTTCATGTCAGTCATGGCAGTTAAAGGGAATTGTAACGAGAATGTTACCAGCCACTTTCAGAAATCATCATGGTATATAATTCTTTCCTTGGGAGGGAAAAGGTATTCTTTGTTGAGCAGAGAGTAGAGAGTACAGACTAATGTCATGAGCATTAGTAGAGACCAATGTCATCAGCAGAGAGTAGAGACTAATGGCTAAACTCTAATTCCTGGTCATGGTTAACTCTTAAAGCAGGGTGATGGGGAAACCAAAATTAACTTTTGAAAGTGGCAAAAATATGGCAGTGGAAAATAAGTATGGTGTGTATTGAAAAATGCATCATTTGCTCTGTATTGTAAGACTTTTAGGTGTAAAGTAGTCTATGTGATGACAGAATTCATTTTATAGATTTATGTAATAGAATAATAAAACTGAAAGTCAAACTTAGTCCTCAAGTATTTCACAAAGGAAATTTGTCTCCCCCCAAATATCTTGGAATTGATTTTAAAATAAAATCACATATTGGAGAAAGTATTCAAGTATAAGACATTGATAACCTATAAATAGTGTTTAGTTACAACTGAGAGTCCATAAAAAATAAAATGAATGATTATTATATTTGAAATATTAAGTTATAATTTTCTATTCTTTACTGATGTAGTCTAAACTAATTTTGGTTAATGTCCAAGGGATTTTACAGTATTAAAGTATGTGATGAGCTATTAATTCCTACATGGGCTCACAGATTCCCACCTTTTCCCTCCACCATTTTTTTACTCCTTTTGTTTTCTCTCCTGCAAAGCTCTTCTTGTCATTCACGTCTTGGGATGTCACATTTTTTTCTCTTTCATTAGATCACATTTAAAGATTATCCCTATTCCCTAAAATGTCTTTTAAGCCCCCCATACCTCTTGCCAACCCTTGGAATTAATTTCACCTCAGAAGTTCTTTACTGCAGAAGGTATTATTATAGCTTAATATATTTTTAAACATACCTTAAATTATACTTTCCAATATCTGTGTGTGTCTATTTCTCAGTAGACTGTGTTCAATTTTCATCATTGGATCATATCAGCTCATAACATAGCAGACTTTTCAGAGCTGTAAAAAATGGTTGCTCAAATTTATTGTTCAATCGTTATATTAGACCAATTTTGAGAAAATTGTTAGGATCTCTGTAGTCCATGTGGATGAAACCAGAACTCAATTGAGAAAAATCAGATGAATGGTTGTAAAAGTATATATTTTAGAAAGCAAAAACCCTTTGATAATAGAAGATATGTCCAATTCAACTCTTGGCAATATTGTATTTATATAATGTACTGTGTTGAGTTCCTGAAATAAAAATTAGCAAAGGGAGTTAAGGAAGGTCATGTGACCAGCAGCCAACCCAGGCACAAGAGGGTAGGAAAAAGATGTCTCTCAGCTGACATCTCCAAAATGAAGAGTTAATTGTAGGAAAGAGTAGTTAGGACTGGGGGCTGTGAGGGGATGTTTCTGCCCTCTTATTGCTTAACCATCATTTCATATAATCACCCAGTTTCAGGCTTAAACTGTAATATTCTTGAAGTAGATAACAAGTCAAATTAGTTTTTGTTATAAATGCAATAATATATTTATCAATTTATCTTCTTTATTCCTCTGATAGAGTAACTTTGACCTCAAGTCAATTGTATATAATATAGTATACTAATATATATTATATTGATATAGAAATATATTATAGTAACATATATTTTATATTAATACACATTAATAATTTTCTATTATATATTCAGAATTTCAATATCCTATTATTAATTTTATTATTAATAAGTTTAATATTGTTAACACTATATAAATCGATAATTATTAAAATTAATCAAATGTATTAAACACTAAATAAATTTTAAAAATCAAACTAGTAATTTATAAAAATTAATATTATATTTAATTTAGAGTAATCATTTTATTAATTTCTAACTTCCATTAATATGTAATAATAATACATTGATACAATTATGTTCATTATATATATATTATGTGGATGTATATACATTGCAGGATAAGTGAAGAGATACAGCTAGCTCTAATGCAGTACCTGATATTTTAAGAAGTTTTACAATCCTGAGAATTTTCTTTGGCTTTGGTTTTGTTTAATGACATGAATCAAATACTCAGCCTTTTTAGAACTCTGAAAGGTGAGCTACTTATTCTCCCCTTTATTTATGCTACTGGGCTTTTAATGTCTTTGGGAGAGAATTGGCAGAAAAGTAAAATGACAATTACTATTAGAGCTCAGAATGACTATCTTTGTAAATACCTTTCTCTCAATATCTCAGCAAACTACTTTCATGATGTTAAAGAGGAGTATTTTCAGGCAGGAAATTTCCTTCCATGGTGCTTCCTTCTACTGCCCCAGTGGTAACACTGATTAAGTTACTTGAAAATTGTTACAATATCCCAGTGGAGAAGAAGCAGAGCCCAGAGAAAACTTGGATTCATCTTTCTACAAAGTTATTGGCTCTCTTTTCATACCTTTTCCACTCTAAAGAATTTAGGGTATGAGATAATGAAAATGTTTACCTCATGGGGCAGTTTAGTAGAATAAATGTTATAATGGCTATAAGTGATTATCACGATGTCTGGCATATACTAAGTGTCCATAAGGCTAGCCAGTACTTTTAAATGTACACTAAATATATAATCCTGTATTTTTCTTCTTTCCAGTGAGAGTATCTGCTTCAGAATTAAAAATCAGAATGGAAGTAAAATAGAAGAGAGAATTTGAGTGGCTTGCTACTTTCGAGAATTGTTAACCATCATTGTGTACATCATGGGGTAGGTGAAGCAGGTTATAACACAGTTGAACTCATTCCAGCAGTGGTGACCCTCTCTCAAACCCAGATGTTTAAATGACTGCTCAGTGGGGATGTTTGGGATTATAAATATGTCCCATCTGCTTCTACCGTCTGCCTGCTCTTGAAAGGTGTAAAATCACCTACTGCACTCAACATCAGTAGCCATCCCCATTCCAATCCACAGGAAAATTAAAAGGTGACCAGAAACCTTCCTTGTGGCAAAGCCTTTCAACATCCACCTAAAGGGAATAGATGAACAAAGACAACCACTTTGTTAATGTGTCATTTGATAGAAGTGCTGTGGGAGATATTTTATGATTTAATTGAGAGATGTATCAATCTAAATAATCACAAGTAAAAATGAGAATGCATTTAAATTGTCAACTTCAGAAACCTGAAAATATCTTTGCAACATTGTGTGGAACACACAATCTTTTTTATCAAATGGGTTCATACCTGTAAGTATTTTAATATCTTAGGAAAATAGAATCTTGCAGCTTGAATATGTAATACTGCTCATAGTATTATTAATACTGAAGGCAGTATTAATAGAGACGGTATTTTCAGGTTAGGCAGTTCTTCTGCTTTCCATTATTCAATCTTTTAGCACCCCAGTTTTTATGGTTATTTCCTTCATTTACTTTGATTTTTGTAATTACTTTATTATGGGTTTGTTTACTTGTCATGAGCTTTCTACTTTACTAGGTAATATTCTCCAGGCGACAGGGAATTTTATTTCTCTCATCTCTTTTTACACATTATCTACCAAAATGACTAGCATAGAGTAGACATTCAATAAATAGTGTGGAGTATCTTAACAATTAATAAAGATCATTTATATTGTCCAAAAGTTTTCCAAATATCAGATACATTAAGTCAGATACCACCGGAAGATAATTCCAGATTTTCATATACTTCAATTCCCCCTTTAGCTTTTCCTTGAGCATAAGACCATATCATGTATACCTACACATTAACTCATGGAAGCAGCCTTTATGGAGAATACACTGAGACCCAAATTTGTGTTGTGTTCTCTTAATTTAAGGAGATTACACACTGAGGTGATTCTATTGACATCAAGAAGATATCACCATAGATATATGATGATAGACAATAGATCCTTCCAATTTCTGAACTCCCTTTCATAATCGGCAGAATGTGAGCTCATATGACCTGAATCCTAACCTTAGTCTATCAGTTAGAAGCTTGGTCTTGAGCATACCACCTGCTCTCAATTAATATGTACATTGTCAAACATGCATTCTCATCTGTTAATTAAAATAAAACCTAGCACTTGATTTTTGTTAGCATCAAGTGGCATGCGGCATGTGAAAACAATTTGTAAAATAGAAAGTAGTAATCCAATAGAGACCAATTTTGTACTCTTAATTGGTAGGCCTGCTAAAAGACTCTTGATGACCTTTTTCAGAAAGATAAAAATGGTTTGAGGGAAATATAGAAAAGTCAATCAATTGGGTTTTGACTGAAGGAGCTAAAAGACTCTAATGTATGAAGCCACAAATCATAATAGGAATCTAGCTACATCTATTATCCTATAGCTATATATTTTATATGTAAAACATGTGGACAGTCTCTATATGTGTCTCTAACATTGATATTTCTCATATCAGTTTAATTAATTTATTTTTAATATAGTTATGTAATCATATTATCCTTTGTTTCTCCATTAATTTCCAATATTTGCAATGCTTTTTAAACTTACACATGGTTAAAGTCATCTGGAGACATGATTTCAACACAGATTCCTGAGTCCCATATCTAGAGATTCTGATTCAGTGAAGCTGGGGTGGGACCTGAGTCCATACTTCTAATGAATTTCTACATAATATTGGTGATGCAGCTCCCTGAAGCACTGCTCTAAGTGAGTGATTGTGAAGAACCACTATAAGTGATTTCTTCCCTAATATGACAAAGATCTCAAAAAAATAGTGCCATATTTTAATTAAAATTTGGAAATTTTGTAAACATTCTTTTCTTTTTTTTTGGGGCATGGATACAGGCAAAAATATATTTTGGAATACATGGTGTGTAGTAGGTTGGGCTCCTCAGGAATCGAGCCCTGACGCAGAGATTTGCCTAAAGGTATTAATTGAGAGTACTTTTTATGAATGACAACTTCAAAGGGCTGAGAGAAGCAGAGACTGGGCAGAGTAAGAAGGTTGAACTGTGATACAGACACAACAGAACCTTGCCAATTGTACAGGGAATGTGAGAGCTCTGTGGCTCCTCAGAGCAGTTTCTATTCAGAACAGAAGGGTCAGGCCCTTTTACCCCCACATCAACCAGTAATTTAGTGTAGGTCTACTCTGGGAAGGGAGTAATATTGGGTAAAGTGATTTCCTTCAGGAGCGACATAAAGAAATTTATGGACATGGATTCAGTTCTAAACCGTCAGAAATCAACACTTCTGGCAGCTTCAGACATGAGTGCCTTTCACTGAGGGAAGGAACATGGAGTGAATGACTTAATTCACTAAAGATTGTTCATTTGATATTTTGAATTAGTTCCATTTCTCTGAGATCCAGGTATTGAAGTTTATACTTCGGTTATAGATTACTGGGATAGAAAACATATATACTTCCAATCGGAGACATCTAAAATTTTGAGTCAGCAAAAGTAAACCAGAACCTCATAAAAGTGTGTACCCCCACTTTGCAATATCTTTGTTGTTTTCTGCTTTTGAATGAACTGGAAATAGTGTATCAGCACTTTACTTTTCAGAACTGTCTGTATAAAAATTGTGAAATGAAAAATGGTGAAGAGAGAATGTTCCTTGAACTATTTCTCCCTTTCATAAAAGCAATATAGTAATTGATTTGGCCTGGAATTATAACATTTGCCCTAACCCACTCTACTAACACAACAAATACATTAATTAACTGTGAATCAAATAGGACAGTTTAGACAATCCATTTGGGTGAAATAATTAGACTTGTGAATTTGTTTTACTTAAGTACACTGTATTATCTTTCTTGATGTGAAAAGGGACAGTATGGATTAACTAGTTTTGTGAGTCAACAATGCACATATCCAATTGCTTACTTGTCAAACTTCCTGAGATGTTTCAAATGAAAATCAAGCTCAGCATGCCTGTAACCAAAGTTAATTGATCTTCACTGCAAACCTGTGAATGATTTCTTATGAAATTATGTAATACAATAATCTTTTAAGGTTCTTCTACCTGTGAGTGTCTCTAGCTATGTATGCAGCACAGATTCAAAATTTAAACCAACTTTTCTCCCCCATGTCCAATCAGTCATCGAGGTCTGCCCCAAAAATTATATAACTAATTATATCTTTCCAGGATGATGAGAAACTCCTTTAGTAGGCTGAATTTGCCTTGAAATCATAGACTGCATTCATTTTGTTTGCTAGTATAGCCACTGTGTAATACAGTGCTTGCATATAAAAGATGTTTAATACACTCTTTTTCAATGAATTAACTAAGCCTATAAGTAAAATAAAAACATTCTATAAAAAATTGTCTCATCTTTTTTGGGTTATATGAATCTTTAAATGATCATTTTTATCTGGTTTAAATCACAGCAAAATATTTTATATAATTTATGATTTCATATATATTTTATATAATTTATAATTTCATAAAAAATGCAAGTACATTTACTTTGAATGATCACTAATAAACATTTTGAACAAAATTGGGGCAATCCTATTTCAACTATGTAGAAAGTAAATCAATTAGACCAATAAAACTTCTGACTTATTTAAAATATTTTGATAAAGCAACAGATAGTTGTGTTTAGACACAATATATATAGTCTTACACATTGCAGACATTTAATTAATACTTTTTGAAGAAATACATAAATAAATGAATGAATAATATTTCAGCAATATAGGTCATAGAAAATATAGATACATAGAAAATATAGCACATTCTCTGTGATTACATTTTAACACAACATTACCTTGATTAGTAAGGTTAGGAAGGTTGGCTACATTTCTATCAAGTTCTTGCCTTGTACATATTGCTCTAAGTTTATAAAGCCTCAGCCAGGAATTTAGTCAATGCAGCTATAAGTAAGGTGTATGAACTGGAATTTAAAACAAAGATTATAAGGATATTAGCTTGGTTTGAAAAAATCATAGAAGACACCAGAGAATCCCTTTTGCAGAGATAAAAGAGCTAAACTCTAGACAGGCTGAAATTAAAAATGCTATAACCAATATGCAATTCCAAATGGAGGTCATAAAAATGAGGATGAATGAGGCAGAGGAGTGAATTAGTGATATAGAAGATACAATTACAGAAAATAATAAACTGAAAAAAGAGAGAAACAGAAGTCAGAGATCATGAAAGGAGACTTGGGAAACACAACAATTTATTAAAGCATAGTAACATTCATATCATAGGAGTCCCAGAAGATAAAGAGAGAGAAAAAAGGGGCAGAAGGTTTATGTAAGCAAATTATAGCTGAAAAGTTCCCTAATCTGGGGAAGGAGAGAGACATCAACATCCAAGAAGCACAGAGACCTCCCATTAAATTCAACAAAAGCCAGCCATCAACAAGACATATCATAGTCAAGTTCACAAAAACACGGGCAAGAAAAATATCCTGAAAGCAGCAAGGGAAAAAGTCCTTAACCTACAAGGAAAGACAGATAAGTTTTGCAGCAGATCTGTCCCCAGAGACTTGGCAGGTCAGAAAGGAGTGGCAAGATGTATTCAATGCACAGAATGGGAAAAATATGCAGTCATTGAGTTATACTGCAACGATTATATAACTAATTATATATTTCCATGATGATGAAAAGCTTTAGTAAGCTGGATTCACCATGAAATCATTCAAAATAGAAGGAGAAATAGTTTCCTAGACAGTAACTAACAGGGTTTATGACCACTAAACCAGCCCTACCAGAAATTTTAAGAGGGACTCTTCAGGTGAGGGAAAAAAGAAAAAAGAAAGAAAGAAAGAAAGAAAGAAAGAAAGAAAGAAAGAAAGAAAGAAAGAAAGAAAGAAAGAAAGAAAGAAAGAAAGAAAGAAAGAAAGGAAGGAAGGAAGGAAGGAAGAAAGAAAGAAAGAAAGAAAGAAAAGGCCAGAAACAACAGAGACTGGAAAGGACCAGGGAGCATCACCAGAAACACCAACTCTACAGGTAACACAATGGCACTAAATTCATGTCTTTCAATAATCACTCTGAGTGTAAATGGACTAAATGCTCCAGTCAATAGACATAGAATATCAGAATGGATACAAAAAACAAAATCCATCTATATACTGCCTACAAGAAACTCATTTTAGACCTAAAGACACCTGCAGATAGAAAGTGAGGTGATGGAGAACCATATACCATGCTAATGGATGTCTAAGTCCATAAAGCCCTAAGTAGCATTGTATGAATAGAAATTCAAACCTAAATATCAATAAATAACATTTTAACCATTTGCTAACAGCTTGAATTTTAGTAAAATGGATCTCCATTTTATTAAAGCAATATCAGCTATTAGAACACATTCGTTTCATCCACTATCCATTATTATTCATTGATGTATGGTGTTTATTATCATTTATGTTTAGCTGCTAGATTATTGTCCCTACTCAGATCATAGAAATTTATGAACTGACAGATTCATATGTGAAACTTTGTCATTTTATGATAAAGTTATGAACTGACAGGATTAAAGTAGATTTCAGAAATTCAGGTTCTCTCTGTTTCAACATTATTCCCCATGATTAACAAGTATTAATGGGTGACATGTGATGAGTTACCTATTTGTTTTAATAAAGTAAGCAAGGTTAGGATGCCTTCTATACACAAGGCAAAATATTTGAATCTGGATAGCTAGAAAGAATAAATCATTTTTTAAAGGAATATACAAATGCATGAGAGAAGATATATAGTCTGTAATCATCATGCCGATCACAAAGAAATGAGTATAAGAATGAGACAGATAAACAAAAGGAGAGAGGTCAATTCCAATTATGAGAAGGGGTATTCAATACAAATTTGAAAGGATAATATATATTTCCTGTGCCTAATCATGGTAGTAATTTTCCAAACTAAATTAACAGTCCAAACAATAGAACCCAGGAGAAATCCAAATATTTTCACATGATCTAGATCAACATAAAACTAAACTTTAACAAATTTTGAACAGCTAATATTTACCAACTAAATATTTTAATGTCAATGTATTCCAATACACACATTTATTTATAAGTCTCCTCAAATCAATGGCCCAAGTGTGTGGTAGGGTGATATAAACAGTTAATCATCATAATATTAATTAATGGTTTAATGAAGTGTGTCTGAGTGGCTCAGTCAGGTGTCTCTTAAGTTAGTCAAGTGACTCTTGATTTCAGCTCGGGTCATGATCTCACAATTCATGAGATCAAGCCCCATGTCAAACTCCACACTGACAGTGCAGAGCCTGCTTGGGATTCTCTCTCTTTCCCTCTCTCTTAGCCCCTTCCCTCTCAAAATAAATGAATAAACTTAAAAAAATATTTTAATGAATAAACCTGTGGAAGTTATTTTCTTTAATTCTTTCATTTTAATTTCCCAAATAAATAGAATTGCAAAGACTATGTAAATTTATCCCTAATTTCTGATAATAATTGAACTGTTATTTTGTTTTCACACATCTATCTCAATATAATAACTTTCTATTTTATTCACATATTTTAATAACAAGCCCTCTTATTTCAAGTTAACACCTTGTATGATGAAGTAAGGAATCTGTTAAATAATACAACTAGCATATTTTTCATAAGCATTTTGTAAAAGGACTCTTCATTAATTATAAGTCAATGCTGACCAAGTAATTGCATTTTACTGTTGTACTTGATTTGCCATGGCAAGTTTTCAGCCTTCGGAAGCTTTATTTGGGCAACTCCAATGAAATTAGTTCTGAATTCATCTAAGCAATATCAGCTATTAGAGCACATTTCTTCTCAATCTGCTTGAAACCTTTCACTCTATTCAGCTTGCTGACCCACAGGCAGACACCAAATTTATAGATTTTTGTGTATATAACAAAGGCAGAGTCACATACATGTATGTTTGCCTGGCTTGCTGTACAAATATAAGAAGGTTCTTCTACATCTCCAGTCTAGGTTGAAAGAGAAAAGTTTTGCATATAAATCACTATTTATCTAGAAATAAGTTTTGACTTACAATATGAAGAAAAGCTGTGACAAACTGAGAAGACACTTTATACAGTCATTTTAATCTGGAATTTGCTAACAGTGCTTTGTACCTTATAGACATCCTCTCTCTATAATCTCTATGTATTTACATATTTATATTGATATGAACATCTCTATATCTACATAATAAATGAATGAAGAAATAATAAATTTTTACTGAAACAACATTTGAAATGTAATTATACATTCCACTGAAGTACAAAATATGACTAAAATTAAAATACTTTTCAACAGTATAACTGGATTTAATGTAAACAAACATTAAGAATACTACAATATCAAAAAGAAAAATCCTGCATACTTTCAAGAGAACAAAGCCTTTAAAATGATTTATTTAAAGGTAAAACGAGCATAGTCTTGGACAAACATGATATAATTAAACTTGTATAATGGGTGGCTCTTTATGTAAGTACATATAACAACCCAACACTGAAAATAACTGTGGGTGAACCAGAAACACCCAGAGCTGACTTTCAACAAGCAGTCAGATCTTCTTTGCTCCCTGCATTTAAAAAAACATTCCTGAACTTGGCATTATGGGACCACTACGCAGAGTTGGAAGTGCAATTGTGATCATGAATGTTACTTATTTTATAAAGGAATCAAGTTTCCTCCCTGGGTCTTATTATCAGCCAGTTCTAGGCATCTAGACTTTAGGGGCCGGCATGATATTCTTAGTAACAAATTGTAAACCAAGTATTCTATTTCTTTACCCTGAAAGTTCTTCCAAAGCTGTCGCTATGTGCATAAACAAATGAATATTTTGATAACCATGCCAACAACTTAGTTTTGCTTTTATAATAAAAATAAATACATGCCATGATGGTATATAGTCTGTCATGAGATGATTTGCCCATGGGAAATAAAGCCCATGAAAAATATAAGGACTATGTTCATTCTGGTTTTTTGCCGTATTAGCACATACCATACATGCAAAAATGAGTCCAGCAGAAAAAACCAAATCTATGATTTTATATCCAGTCATAATTGAGAACATCATGAAAGTCTTTGGACTTCTGTTTCATTGATATGTGGAGATAGTGCCCTACATCCTTCCTATTATTGGATATTTGAGAGGGTCAAATCACTTGATAAAGAACTTTCAAATTAATGTGGTCTGCTACTGCATCTGATTTACTCTTTTTCTCTGCTTTCCAATTCACATTAAATGCACATAACAACACTCAAACAACTGCTTTCTAAGATGTCCATGAGCATTTCAGATCCCTATTCACTTTACTGACCTTTGTTCTATATCATATATCAAAATGCACTTAAAGGCTACACCTCTGATAGTGTAACATATCCAAGGTCACAAATAGACCAAACAATGCATGGCAATGTGAGATGTGAATCAGTAATTAGAAGTGGCATGGATAAGAGGAAATTGACAGAAAAGCATCCATGCAGTGGTGGGGAGAATTCCCAAGAAAAAAAATCAAGGAGATTACATTAATGACAGCAAAATATCATCTAAGAAGAATTTATCCATATCTTTGTGCACACATACATATGTTATACATGTTTACATGTACATAAAATGTAATATTTTTGAGTGTTGAGACAGATTAAAAAACATGCACCAAGTATAATATAATAGGAGAAAATTATGCAAAGCTGAAATTTACATCTGCAAATTAATAGGCTCACCAGATCAAAGGGAATTTGAAGACATAAACTCTTAAATAGCAGTTCTATGAAATTTTTGAGTTTCAAGCGAAAGGAAAATTCTTGCCCTGATTATTTTGGTTCTAGAAATTAACCTGAAGAAATATTCAAGGGGCCATACAGAAATTTATATACACATGTGATTCATCTCAGAATTTATATAATACTTAAAATAAAAAAATAACCAACAAGACCATCATAAAAACAGCAACATAATGATTATTACATGATTTAATAAAGTCCGTGTACACCCATATATGNTTTAAAAAAACATTATAATTTAAAAAAAAAAAGAAGTATTGGTAACCAAAGTACTAATAATTATTTCTATCAGAAAATGGAAACATCTACTACTTTTAGTATGGTTCATGTTTTAAAATGGATAACTATTGCTCTGATGATTCCAAAACAACATTTCAGGTAGTAGAACATTTGATAAAGTATTTGCATTAAAATAAAAGTAAATTTTCACTTAAAATAAGAAAGAATTGCATGAATTTTAAAATATTCATTAAAAAACTGAACCTAGCCACAGGATGAAGATGGAAAAAGAAATAAAGAAAACGAAGAAAAATGTACTTTGGGTGTTAGGAGAGTAAGACTTTGCCTAAAAAATTGGAATATAAAAAAAATTAATGTTAGTAAGAGCTCTGTCTTCTGTTGGTGCAAATACTAGCATTTTGGAAATCAACTTGTACATAAATATTAACGTCATAAAAATAAACATAAAAGTCTATAAATAAATAAATATAAAATACAAAACTATGCACAAAATAAATACCATTAAATGTTTAAGTATATAAGTGCACAAATATTAAAGTAATATAAAAATATAAATATAAATATAAAAAATCATCACATTTGACCTCAACATTCCACCTCTAGAGAATTAAGGTAAGGACATAATCAGAAACTCAGATAAATATTTATGTACAGAATATTGATATGGAAACAGTATAATACAGTATAGTATTAAATATATAGAAAAAGGTAAATGAATTACCATTTATTCACATGGCAGGAAATGTTGCAGAAACTAAATTATTAGTAAATTTTTATTTTCAAGGAATGGTATATGGAATGTCTATCATGTAATATTGATGAAAGTATAAGATGCAAGTCTGTATAAACTACACAGTCAGATATACACAGTCTCTCTCTCTCTCTCTCTCTACATATATATACATATAAATATATATATGACATATGTCTTATCAAGAGAATTTGATCAGAAAAACAGATCACAGAGATTTTAGCTTAGGGAGGATTTCCTACACAATTGTGGGAGCTGGTGGAGAAATCCAAGCCTGAAATCCTTATAGGCTAACCTTATAGGTTAACAGGACTGGAGTCAGGAAGAAAAGTTGAAGGCAAAATGAGGAGAATAAAGACAATTGAAGTCCAAATGGACAGACAGTAACTTAGGCTAACACACCAGATCCTTCATCGATCTCTCACAACTTCTAACTTCAATGGCTCCAGTGAAATGCAGGAGAAACTGGAATGCTTTACCACATACTCCTGGCACAGGACTAAAAGAGCTGAAGAAGATCCAGCGGGATGAGCTAGCAGATCAGAGACAGAGTGTGTGAGCAGCCATCTAGCCCTCAGAGCAGAACAGTATCTTCTTTGTCACTTCTACCTTTTAATTTTGTGAAATCCTCTCCATGGTAAACCTAATGTCAAATAATTCAAGGAAAGGAATTCTGGGACAGATAGCTTCAGCTAAGATGAGTGGAAATGGTACAAAGTCATGATACATGCCTATGCATGACTTTATATGAAGATAATGGTAACAAGCAACAGCTAGAAATAAACTAACAGGCACTTTTTCTAGTGAAATGACAGATAATTTATTTTCTTCTTTTATTTTCTATTCGATCATGTATATTTTTTCTAATCAGAAAATGCAAAATTTAAAAAAGTTAAATATAAGAATCCATAAAAAAACTAAATGATAAAAGTAATTTATAAACAAAGAGAAACTATCTTGAAATAACACAGTTTTTATAAAGAAAAAAATTAAAACATATTAAAAGGTGAAAGGTCAGGATGAGCAAAGAACAGAATGGTGACTGTCAAGGGTTGAGGGTAAGGTGAAATGGGGAGGTATTATTCAAAGGGTACAAAGTTTTGGTTAAACAAGCTTACATCTTAGAGATCTACTGTATACCATAGTGCCTATAGTTAACAATGCTCTGTTGTAAACTTAAGAATTTGCTGAGAGGGTCAATCTTATGGTGTATTTTTATTGCAAAAATTGTCAATAGCAATAAACACAAGAGGCTGGGAGGAAACTTTTGAAGGTTATGGGTAACATTTATGACATACACTATTGTGATCAAGTCGTATACATTGAATACCTACAGCTATTTGTATATCCATCATATCTAGTGAAGGGGTCTAAGAAATCTGGACAAATATCAACAATTGTCACATAAAACTTATTTTCTAGTAGGTAAACTCATAAATAGATAATATATAAAGATGTCAGTGATAGTGATACATAAATAAAAAAACAAAAATACACTAAAGAAATAAAAATAAGTAGGTTTAAGTTAGTCTCAGTATTAATCAAAAGAATTAAAATGAGATTTCTTTAAAACCAATCAAGTAATAAACATAAAAGAGGATTGCTGAGTTTCGATTGATGAGGACATGGAATGGAACAGAGTCATTGCTGGCAGAAGTAAATTGTTATAATTGTTTAGAGCACCATGGGGAAGTATGGATAGCAAGACTTAAGACAATTTTATATTATGCACAAAATCCCTTCCAAACATCCCTAGTAAAGGAATTTTCAGCTATTTCCCTAGTTTGTCAGAGAAAGATAATTTATTTGATGTTCATAAGTATTTTAAATGAATAAAAACCTTCAGCTGATGTAAATTGCTATATGTTTTTAACTAAGACGCTGGGGAAATTGATATTACCAATGAGGTGGAAAGTACCTTACACATTACTTAATTCAATAAAATCATTTTACAGATGGCAGATTTGGACCATAAAATAACAATACACAACAAAGATTCCACACAAACTCTCTTTCCCACTTTATCTCTCTTTCTCTCAAACACACATACACAAACAAATTTATTCAGAAGAAAATCTCAGATCATTATGTGAAAAAAAAATTTTTAAATAACAAAACTTACATATGTTATTCTCCCTTTTTAAATGGGAGGCAGAGGGGCACCTGGGTGGCTCCGTCAGTTGGGCTTCTGACTTCGGCTCAGGTCATGATCTCACGGTTCGTGGGTTCAAGCCCCACTTCGGGCTCTGTGCTGACAGCTCAAAGCCTGTTTCGGATTCTGTGTCTCCCTCCCTCCCCTGCTCATGCTCTGTCTCTCTCTGTCTCAGAAATAAATAAATAAATAAATATTTAAAAAAAAAAATAAAATGGGAGGCAGAGGGGCACCTGGGTGGCTGAGTGGTTGAGCATCTGGCTTTTGATTTCGGCTCAGAAGATGATCTCACAGTTCATTGGATTCGACCCTGCTTCCTGCTCCATACTTTGGATTCTTTCTTGTCCTCTCCCTCTGCCCCTTCCCCCCTCAAAAGTAAATAAGTAAACTTTAAAATGGGAGGCAGTGTTATACGAGAATATTTTGTTGTATTTTTTATTTGCTATTGTTTTAATTGTGAGGTACTTTTTCTGACAGTGAAAAATCAGGTGTTTTTATGAAAAAGCATAATTTTAGTGGCTAATATTGAGTGCAACTTTCAGCACACTGGACAGATAACTGTTTAGTAGATCCTTCCGTGATGCGGCAGTTCAATGCCATGCTTAATTCCATCCCATTACCTGAGTGCTAGTCTTTTCTCAGCTCCTTACAGATAGATGCTGGCTAGTCCTTGTGAAACAAATTTGGTGTTGGCAATCAGATTCTTTTCCCAGTAAGTCCCTGTAGCGCTGCTGCCCTGACAAATGGCCTCACTCCTCATAGCAGCTACACTCCAGCAGGATGGATTCTAGGACTTGCTTTGCTTGACATTGAAGTGTAACCCACAGACTGCAGTAGACCGGTGATCACTGTATCAGCAGTAGTGGCAAGAATTCCGTGAGAATAATGAGATAGATGATGAGTCATAACATACTCTACTTCATAGCAACCAAACTGGTAATATCCTTATTTTAGCATCTGTGATCTTTTAGTCCAGTTTCTTGTGACAAATATTTAATCTGCTCTGTTTACCTTAATCAGCAATTCTGCAGAAAAAAAAAATAAATAAGTCAATATCTCCTGTTATTAACTTTGCACTATTATCTAAGACCAAAAAAAAAAAAAAAAAGAAATACAGAAAAAAAGAAGAGGCAAATCAGATGAAATTATTTTTATTTTGTTTTTTCCAGGTTGAGTGATCTCTCCTACCAATTATTCATTGAGCTGCACCTGCTTACCAATTATAGCTTAATCATGTCTTTTGGAGCTCACAGTGCTCGTTAGCATTCTATACGCTCCCCTCTGAACTTTGATGTCAAAACAAAGCCATATCCCTCATACCTGGAGGTCTACAAATGTATGTGGGCTCAGAAAGGGATCTAAATATCAAAGGCAAAACAAGAAACTGACACACTATTCCAAATCCTGGCTTTACGTTACTTACAGTCAAAAGATTTTCTTTAATTTTTAGGCTTTCATGGATTAAACATTGATAGGGAAAATGGTATTTTCAGAAGAAGATTAATCTTGTACATTGCACATGACCCTGTTCAAAAGTCTGGATGACTGAATGTAAAGAGCGAGGGATAGAAAAAGGGAGCCTCCAGCTCTTTGGAGGAGGTCTGTGGCAATCAGACCAGAAGGAAATCTGACTCAATTATGATATATATCCAGTAAGAAAAATGTAGAGCATGAACCAAGAATTTAGCTAAGTTATTGTGACTTTCTTGGACTTTGGCTTTGCTCTGAGTTTTAGAGGTTAAGCATCCATACATATGTTTGCTTTCTGGAGTTTGGAGAGTATCTATGAAAATGTATTCTACAGCTATACAGCTAATTATCTTAGAAGAAACACATACAAAATAAAATACCTACTTGAAAAAGCTATTTCTTTTATGTATTTAGTTTCCCAAACTACCAATAAATACCTGGTATATTAAACTATAATCCATGAAGTCCTGTGAGTGAAGATGCTGAGCATGAGAACAGCATTAGCATAACTGTTAGCATAACTACAGAAGAGAAAACACACACTAAGCCAATGACAAGCCTATAGTTTTTCTTCTCTATCAGTGAACGAAAGAATCAGTACACACAATATCACACATAAGCACTACTGGACTATTGTTTTTAATGTTTATTTATTTATTCTGAGATAGTGTGAGCAGAGGAGAGGCAGAGAGAGAGAAGGAGAGAGAATCCTAAGCAGGCTCTGCACTGTCAGCAAAGAGCCCCATGCAGGGCTTGATCTTACTAAATGTGAGATCATGACCTGAGATGAAATGTTGGATGCTTAACCAACTGAGCCACCCAGCACCCCACTACTTGAGAGTTTTTAATGGGAAATATTTTTCTCTTTCATTTATTTTCAGTAAGTCAAGAAGGTAAGAAAAAGAGTAAGCAAAAATCAGCTCACTACTCAGGAAAATACAGTGAAACCATTTTAGTATATATGATTAAATTATTTTTTCTCTCCATGTATTTCACTGGTTGAATTCATAACCAGTGTACTTAAAGTTATATGTTCTTACTAATTAAAGCTTTGATTCATTTAATAAATTTTTAAATAGTCTTCTAGAAGAAAATCTTCAGACTTACATTGTATTATATCAAATTGCTTTTGAGCCATTTATGTTGTATAGATTTGACCAATTATTTAATATAGGCTATTGGTGATTTTCCAATTTTTCAGCACATTAAAGGTTAAGTTTTTTAAAGATTTAATTTTTAATGGAAATTATGACCACTAAAGGAATTATCAGATATAATGACATATTTTTAAAAATTCCATGTTGCTCAATTGCCCTCTAGGGTTTTATAATTTATAATTAGAGCAGAACCATAAAAGGGCTCTTAACACTTTGCTTTTGTAGAAATACTGGATAGTATTTCTGTACATGAGATGTAAATTAACTTCTCTGTGTCTCGTTCCTCATCTGCAAAATGTATAAAATAATAGTACTATTTGTGTCAGGTCTTTGATGTTCTTGAGGTTAAGTTTATGTAAAGAAAAGATTATTCACATGTTAATTTTGATCATAGAATTGATATACAAATTTTCCAGTTGCCTACCTCTTCTTTAAACTTTTGTATTCAACCTATGATTTATATTATTCTATTTATAAGTCTAAGAAATTTGAAAAACATTTTTAAATGAGCTTTGAATAATGCTTGGCATCATAGTAGAATCAAAGACAAACATTTAAATTGAATTTACAACATTTGTTTTCATTTTAAGTGATCTAATAACTTGACTTAAACACAATATTTATAGCTACTTAAGTAATTATTAAAAGTACAATAAATTAGGGGCACCTGGGTGGCTCAGTTGGTTGGGTGTCCAACTTTAGCTCAGGTCATGATCTCAACGGTTTGTGGATTGGACCCCTGTGTCAGGCTCTGTGCTGACAGCTCAGAGCCTGGATGGAGCCTACTTCAGATTCTGTGTCTCCCTCTCTCTCTGTCCCTCCCCACTCATGCTCTGTCATTCTCTCCCTCTAAAAAATAAATCAACATTAAAAAAAATTTTTAAAGTATAATAAATTTATTAATATGGTAAAATGTGTTATTAGGAACATAAGACTGTATAAAATTAGTAAAATTTCAAATTAAAATAAAAAGTCTAGATTGCTGAACAGCTTATTGTAAATTATAATTAGGAAATGATTGCATTAAATTTATAGGCAAGATTCTCTTTAAGTATCTATTTGCAGTTAACTTATCTCAGAAGTTTAGGTGTCTGTTCTCCACGAAAATAATAAATATATATATATTAAATGTCTCCACTTAATTCTATTTTTTCTGGTTTTAACTTTGTTCATCTACAAGTACATAATGTTTGAAGGTATATATTATCAGTGCAATTTTTTTAGTATTTAAAAAATATATTTTTAGAGTTAATGCAAAATAAAATGGACTCTTTTGTGGTCTTTGGTTCTATGACTTGTATAGAATCATGTAACCACAGTCAGGATACAGCATATGTTCATTGCCACCCCCTGATTCCCAAATTCTCATTTGCTGCCCTTTTTACATCACACATTCCCTCTAAGCTTAACCTTTGGAAACCATCAAACTGTTCTTTGTCATTATAGTTTTGGTTTTCTAGAAAGTTATATAAAAGAAATCACATAGTAGATAATTTTTTGAGAATGGTTATTTCCTGAGCATAATGTCTTTGGGAATTCATCTATGTGGTTTTGTCAATAGTTCTTTCCTTCTTATTGCTAATATTCCATTAGATGAATAAAGCACAGTGTGTCTATGAAATCATCTACAGAAGGACCCTGCTTTGTTTTTAGATTGGAATGATTATTAATAAAACCTCACTAGAAACTTATGTATGGATTTTGAGTGAGAATAAGTGTTTCTTTTTTTTTAATTTATTTTTTTTAATGTTTATTTACTTCTGAGATAGAGAGACTGCATGGACAGGGCAGGGTCAGAGAGAGAGGGAGACACAGAATCTGAAACAGGCTCCAGGCTCTGAGCTGTCAGCGCAGAGCTGGACGCGGGGCTTGAACCCCCGAACTGTGAGATCATGACCTGAGCTGAAGTCGGATGCTTAACTGACTGAGCCACCCAGGCGCCCCAAGAATAAGTGTTTCTTTATCTAACATATGTACCCAGAGTGGGACTGCACCAGTATCAGGAATGTCCAGGTTTTATATTGTTAAAAACTCTTAGGTTTTTGTAAAACTATAGCACTGTATAGAGAAACTTTGCTTATGAATCTAACAAACAAGCTAAGCCCTTTTATATAGCTACTATGCTCTTCAATTCTAAAATTTAAGAAAGTAGAAACCTAGATCCTTGAGATAGTTATCTCATTACCCAACTTTTAGGGCATATTAGAATCAGTATCATCAACCTAAGTAGCTCTATCATTTGATGGATTCAACTAGATTATTTACTGCTTCATGAGAATCTGAATTATGTTCTTAATTTTTCTATATATTAGGGTTGTATAGAAATTTTATAGGTATTTGACAGATAACTGGAATTTCTTCACCTTATACCTACAGTGGACTCTGGTCACATAATTTAAGATGAACCTTCCTATATGACAAGACTGAATATAATCATAGTGTATAGAACAATACCCAGCACAATAATATAACTTCTAGCCATATTAATTACTATGATTACCTATTATTTCATATTTGTTTCTTCGATTTTGAATGCAGCCTTAATATCTAAGACCTAATAGCCTATGTTTACAAAATAAAATCACATTTGACTGTATAGACAAAATTGTGGTAGCTCTAGCCTCCAGTAGATGATCTGCTAAAAGAGAAGACTGGTTCCTGAGAAAGTTATTTGCTTAACTTTTCAAGGGCCTGCCCCACTTATGCCTACCAAGTAACCATGTATTCATCTCTTTCTACTCATTTCTACTAAGGCACTTGGTAGAGAGTCTCTGCATTGGCCACTGGCCAACATAAGAACTGCAATGTGCCTGCTTGCCTAGGGCAGTCTTTGGCCTTATTCAAATCTCTCAGTCCTCAGAGGCTGCTAGTTGTCTAAAGAGGCAAGTCAGAGCAGTCTTTCTCCAAGCGTGGTCACCTGCATCTCAGAGCTGTTTTGCAAAGTCAATAGTCTCAAAGTCCATCATGAATAATTCCATCTGTTTGGAATACTTTCTCTTATGTCCAAAGCAGACCAAAGAATTATCTTGGATCAGAAAATTGTGAGACACCATTCCTTAAACTCCATCCTCCTCAGCTTGTCTACTTCTTGTCTTCTTCCCAAACCAAATTACCTTCTGTTTCTTCAGTTAAAAACAAACACCCCCCCCCCCCCCCCGACCTCCGCAAAAAGGTGCAAATATCCAGAGCATTTCAATGACTGAAAATACATTCTGGGAGAGTAAATAGACTCTCCATTAGCATAATGAAGTGGAACATTTTTAAAAGATTGATAACCCTTCACATTTCTTTTCATGTACAGACTTGCCAATATTCGCAGAATATTTATATGAATGATCTTCTCAATTTATTAGTTAATAACATTATTTGAATACTATTTATATAGTTAGCAATTACATAACAAAAGTGCACCTGAATTTAGTGAGGAAAGTATAGAATATTGAAAAAGTGACATTGAAGCTAATGCTAAAAAGTTTGAAAATATTTTGAAAATATATAGATTCTTATATAGCAATATATTGAAAAATGGTTTGCTGCTGAGTTAGGAAGGGTAAATACAGAAATCCAAAATAAAATGACTAGAAAAAATATCTAAAAATAAATAACCAAAAGAAATCATCACCTCAGGTTGATGATTGCTTTTCTATTTAGAAAATAAAAGAAGAACCAGAGATGCCTCTTTGTACATAAAAATTTACAGACAAGAGTGGAATGTAATTAATTGCTCACAAAATATTTGTACGTCAAAAAATAAAGTTAAATACCAAGCAAACATATGAAATATATAGATAATGTATCTGATTAATCATCTTATTTTATTTATTCCTTTTCTACTACTAAGATTTCCATTAAGGTAGAGTATACATTTACGTATTTGAGGTTTTAAGCCACACACCTTCTTCTTTTCTTTTCAAATTAATTTTGCTAGTCTTAACTATAAATCTTTCTGGTGGATTTTAGGAAGGAAAATTCTTTGTCAGATTCATAGTGTCTGTGATTTTGATTGTCCATGTTACATTGAGATTTGGTTATGCAGAACTCCATTTGATTACTCTAAAACCTCTGAGATATTTTCATTATAGAATTTAGCTCTGACATCTTTTCTAGGTTAATGTCTCTCTGTGGTTTACTACGTATTATGCAGAAGAAGCCCAGCTACATGTCTTTCTATTCTCCAGTGCTTCTGTGACTTTTCTGTTTTTAAGTTTTATAGAGCCTACTCAAAACTCATATGCTCATGACTTCTTTTCTGTTGCCCTAGTTTTGGGCAGTAACTTCTTGCCAAAACACTATCCTGAGGATCCGTGCTTCTAATTTCTGATCTCTCCAATCCATCCTTCACACTGAAGATGGACTGGCATATTTTTCTAACTCCCCATTGCTTATCTTATTAAATCCAACATATCAATAAGATATAAAGACCCTTGCCTTAGTCCATTCTCCACTCTTCCTCATTATACACTATCATATTTATTCCACACTGTGAACTCAGGACCATCCTCTGCCAATATTTTCTTTGCAAAATTGTACATTTGTGTCTGGTGTTCTTGAGGATGAAATATTTATGCCATGTTTTTGTTTTTGAAATTTTACTCACTATAAAGGAGCTATCATCTTCTTTTAAGAAATAGTAAAACCAAACCTTTAAAAAGTTTTCAGTGAGGGGAGAAAATTCACAAAAGCATGGTAAATTAAAATTTTTAGACAAGAGTGTCCTCATGATTTTTCTTTGCATTGGGTACTTCTCATTTTTCATTACTGAGGAAATAATAAATATTGTGAGGTAACAAATAAATGAATGTTGAACTTCAGATGATAAAAACTGAGCTGCAAATGTATCTACACCAAACTATCTCTCCCTATGTGTACATTAATCTTTCAGTACTAAGCTTACAGAGTGTGGATTTTATTTTTTATTATTATTTTCTTTCTCAAAGAAGACAGATATTTAAATTTTCATCCACAAAACCTACTTCAGTTTTCCCAAACAAGATTGAATCCCATGATTCAAGAGAATACTTTCTTGTCTCTGTCATAACTAATACCTCTCTTCCTCATAATGAGATCTGCAATTGTCTGAACTACATAACAGACTATGACTATCTCAAGAGAATAGATTCTATTTTGTTTACTTTTCTACATTTTATTATTTGCAAATTATTTTGTAAATGTTTAATCCTCAATATACAATTGTAATAGAAAATGAACTCTAAAGAATGTTATTATTTATTACGTCCATTTTTCAATGTTGATTTTGGAAAATTACTTTCTGAACAGCTGAGACCAGAATTTGAATTTCACCTCTAATATTCTCCAATTGAGGTCACCTTTGGCATTATTCTTGGCTCTGTCAAAACATCAGATATAGAGAGAACTATATCCTTACTTTGATGATCTAGTTGGGTGAGAGAAAATAAATAAATATAATTAATACATAAATATTACTGAAGCTGATAAAATCTGGAAAATCCATAAGTAGAACAAAGCAAGGCACTTCCAACCATGATAAGGTCTACCTTCACAAAATATTCTTGTTGTGTTCTAAACTGCTATTATAGCTTTCAAGAATGCACTTTCCCTCAATTCTCCATTTGGGAAAATATGATATATTGATTAATTCATCCATTTTTTTTAGTGATGGCACAGTGTTTCACAGCTTTTTCTACATAAATTAACAAAACCCTCTTCTAAATGTCTTCAGGGAAGTCAGTGTGATGAGGCAGATTGACATTAAAGCTCAAATTACAACATAATGTAATAAATGTAGATGCATTATAAAAGTATCAAGTATGATCTGTAGTCATTCTGGAGACCTAAGAAGCCATGTTAAGGGAAGCAACTAAATCATAATCTGTAGCCTAAAGGCGTTAGAATGATAAGAGAGTTTCAGAGAAAAGATAGGATATGGACAAGCATTATTTCTTACAAATATATTTCAAGAATCATCTCCTGAGAAAGGCTTTCCACAAACTCAGTACTCCTCATTCACTCATTCTTTGTGCTTGCAAAGCTTTTGAGTATACATATTCTGTGTAGCACATATCAGAATCTGTACTTATTAATTTATATTACCGTCTCATCTGATAAATGGCGTGCTCTCAGAGTCAAAACTCATAGCTTATTGACCTTAATAAGTAGCCCAATATTTTCATGCACTGACTTAGATATTGAAGTGATGTAATGCCAATCATTCTTTTCTGTTTGTTAAAAAACACTGATGCCTATCATTAATAACCACCTACAGATAATACATTAAATCTATTAGGTTCCTAGATTTATTGGGAGGTCAACTTACATTTACTATTTTTAATTACAAGGTTTTACCTAAATGCATATATCAAATGCATCAAAACTATCAAATGCATATAAAACTCACCATTCTGTATCAAAGAACATTTGGTGAATTGCATATTTGATTTTCTATATTGTGAATATGATGGATGACATATAATAAATGTAATTCTACATATGTCCAAACCATTTTGTTTCCTCAACTAGTAACATGCATGAAAATCTAGAAAGTGAAATAAATTTGTACTTTAAGGGAATATAAAATTGAATCAACACTGAAACATTTCCAACATATTCAAAAATGATTCCATGAGTTTAAACATGTTTTATGAATAATATTTAAAAGAAGCTATTGGTCTGAAACTCATCACTACCTGAAGCTTAATTTCAAAGATTCACTAAAATGATCACTAGATTCAATAAAATAATAAGAAGTTAAAGATAAATATATTAATTTAGAAAGATTATTTATAAAAAGGTAAAAATCTCTTCCTTTTGCAAACAAGTTAAAATGCATTTTTCTAAAAGCAACAAAAAAGAGTTGTATTCCTTTCAAAGTAAATCCTATTTATCACACTGGGGTATCCATGACTTTCTGCCCTAGCTCTTTTTGGTCTCTCAGTAATCAATTAATAGTGTCTAAATCAGTTAAAATTGCCTTATTTGGGGTGCATGGGTGGTTCAGTCAGTTAGACACCTGACTCTTGGTTTCAGTTCAGGTCATGATCTCATGGTTTGTGTGTTTGAGCCCCAGGTCAGATTCCATACAGACAGTGTGCAATCTGCTTGGGCTTCTCTCTCTCCCTCTATCTCTTCCTCTCTTCATTCTCTCTCTCTCTCTCTCTAAATAAATAAATAAACTTTAAAAAGAAGAAAGACTGAATTTGATGTGATTGGTTTTCCTTATGTAGACCTTAAAACAATTTTGCCTAATAAATATTTATTATATTATACTTTAAAAAAAATGTAGAAGAAAATTGGTTTTAGCCTGAANATCCCAAGCAGGCTCCATGCTCAGCACAGAGTCTGATGCAGGGCTCAATCCCACAAACCATGAGATCATGACCTGAGACAAAATCATGAGTCAGAGGCTTAACCAATTGAGCCACCCAAGCACCCCCAAATTAGTTTTTTTTAATCTTTAATGTTTATTTATTTTTGAGAGAGAGAGAGACAGAGTGCAAGCAGCGGAGGGGCAGAGACAGAGAGGGAGACACACAATCCAAAGAAGTTTCCAGGTTCTAAGCTGTCAGCCAGAGCCTGTTCCAGGGTTCAAACTCACAGACTACAAGGTTATGACCTGAGCTGAAGTCAGATGCTTAACTGACTGAGCCACCAATGCACTCCAAAATCATTTAAATTTTTAAAAATAAAATATTTTTCAATTGTTTATTTTTCACTTTCATCTACTTTACTCATATACCTAGTATAAATTATTACAATTATAAATCTCATTGGTATTTAAAAATATATCATCCCCTCAACACACTCACTACATTTAGCCCAACATTTTTACCTGTCTTAGTGAGATTTTATGAACTAATACGATGTCAAGTGTTTTTGTTTACTTTTTTTTTCTCTCTTCTCCAAGAATCTCAAAACTCGTTCTAAACTCTCCAGGTCAGAGCAACAATGAACTTTCAAAGGTGCCAATAACTCACTATTTTTCATTCTAGGTTTAGGGATAGAAGGACATCTAACTAGCTACCTTTCACTGACTTGATTTCTAAACAAGGAACCAAATCTTCAACTCTGACTCTACTATTAATCATCCCACAGTTGCTTCCCAAAAATCCATTCCTTTTTCTTTTTCTAGGCTCAGGTAGTAATTACAAAAATTTATAATGAGAAGGAGGAGGAAGAATGGGTCAAACAATAACCAGGTTTCAAAATGTCCCTTTCAGGGGCACCTGGGTGGTTTAGTTGGTTAAGCATCTGACTCTTCACTTTGGCTCAGGTCATGATCTCATGGTCATGAGTTTGAACCCCATAATGGGCTTGATGTTGGCATAGAGCCTGCTTAGGATTCTCTCTCTCCCTCTCCCTCTGCCATTTCCTTATTCGTGTGCTCTCTCTCTGTCAAAACAAACAAATGAACAAAACCACCAAAATGTCCCTTTTAAAAAATAAAATGTCCCTAGAGCAAGTACATTTGTTCCAGCCCTCGGTCTTTGAAAATCCTTTGTTTGAGGTTCCTTATTCTTCATCTGAATTATTTTTATTGTATATAGATATTTCATAGGGAAAACCCAGCATATTTATTAAAAACATTGTCATCACAAAGTAAGCTGTGCTGTGGACAGATGGAGATAATGTAAACTTTCTTTACAAAAATATTATTAGGAGGTCAGAGACACCCAGGTAATGATGTAGATAGATAGATAGATAGATAGATAGATATTTTTAAGATATAAGATTAGGGGCACCTGGCTCTCTCAGTCAGTAGAGCATGCAACTCTTGATTTTGAGGTCATGAGTTTGAGCTTCATGTTGGGTGTAGAGATTACTTAAACTAATATTAAAATAAAAGATTGGGGCACCTGTGTGCCTCAGTCAATTGAATGTCCAACTGTTAATTTCAGATCAGGTTGTGACCCCAGGGTGATGGGATTGAGCCCTGCACTGGACTTTGCACCAAGCAAGGAGCCTACTTAAAATTCTTTCTCTTTCTCTCTGCCCCCTTCCCCAGCTCGTGGTTTCTTTCTCTCTAAAAGAAAGAAAAAGATATAAGATTAAGGTAATATTATGGGCACATATATTATTCAAGTATAATTAACTTGCAGTGTTATATTACTTTTAGGTGTATAATGATTCAATAATTCTATACATTTTTCAGTGCTTCTCAAGTGTAGTTTTAATGCTCTTTATCTATTTCAGCCATTCTTTCATCCCTCCCTCCATTTTCTTTGAGTAAATACCCACTAGTGCAATTACTACATCATATAGTAATTCTACTTTTAACTTTTTGAGAAACTTAGTGCTGTTTTCCACAGTGTTTACACCAGTTTGCATTCTCACCAACAATGCACAAGGTTTTATTTTTCTCCCAATATTATATATATTTTAAAAGATAAAAATCTTTAGAATTATAACCTTCACTATCAGTGTTATTAAAATATATTAAAAATTTATTAGCTTATTTTAATATAAACAACAGACATAAGGAACACAGTGGCACCACTTCTCATGTAACTACAAGCCTTTCTGTTAAAAAGCAAAATCTACTGGGTACTTACCCAAGTAAATGAAAACAATAATTTGAAAAAATATATATACACCCTATGTTTATTGCATTATTATTTACACTAGTCAAGATATGGAAGCAACCCAAGTGTCCACCCATAAAAGAATGAATAAAGAAGATGTGAGATTGTGTGTGTGTGTGTGTGTGTGTGTGTGTGTATAAAATGTGGGATTATATATATATGCATATATATAGTGTGAGATTATATATATAATGTGTGATTTTATATATATATATATATAGTGGAATATTACTCAAACATAAAAAAATCTTGCCTATTGCAATGATATAGTTAGATCTAGAGGGTATAATGCAAATGAAGTAAGTCAGTCAGAGAAGGACAGATACCATATGATTTCACTTATATGTGGAATTCAAGAAACAAAACAATGAAAAAAGAGACAAAAGAATCAAACTTTTAAATAGAGAGAACAACCTAGGGATACCTGAGTGACTCAGTTGGCTAAGAGGCTGACTTCAAATCAAGTCATGATCTCACGGTTTGTAGGTTTGCACCCCATGTCAAGCTCTGTGCTGACAGCTCAGAACTTGGAGCCTGCTTCTGATTCTGTGTCTCCTTCTCTGTCTGCCCCTTCCCTGTTCATGCTCTGTCTCTCTCTCTCAAAAATAAATAAACATTAAAAAATATATGTATATGTATAAAGAGAACAACCTGGTGGTCGCTAGAGGGGAGGTGAGTGGGAGGAATCAGTGAAAGGGAATGAGAGCACTCTTAGCCTGATGAGCACTGAGATATGCATAGAATTTTTGAATCACCACTATATTGTACATCTAAAACTAATATAACACTGTATGTTAATTAAATTTGAACTTTTTAAAATGTAAAAGCAAAAGAAAATGTTGTCTTACTGCCTTGAAAATCTTGATACAAGAACCCTGAATGCTTAATCTTTATGAGGAATTAGTTTAAAATCAATAATGGCAATTCTGTTTTCATTTTAGTACAGACGTTCAGATCACTTGGTAACATTTTCCTTTGGTTTTAAGATGCTTTTTCAATTACTTCTCACATAAGACAAATGAGTTATTTTAAAACACTCTTTCCCTTCGATGTAAATGGTGTCTAGGACAAAATCATAGAATGGTATTTCCCTTAAATTCTTCTAAGGGAGTAAAGTTATAAATTTAGCTTGGTGTTATGTCAATAACTAGAGATTATATCAATTCAAATTGTTAAATATTTATGCAGTGACAACTATATATGTCTGAACCTTAGTTTCCCATGTGTTTTTGTTTCAAAATTAAACAGTAAATATGCAAAGTCTTCAGCAAGGTTGCTAACACATAAACACTTTGGGCAAGTAACAGTTCTTACCTTTTTATTTTGTCTTTTTGTTTTTATAATTTTTTTTTGTTTTTGCAGTGTTTTATATATCCAGAATTGTGTACAGAATTTGTGATCACATGTTTTGTTGATGATGAAATCACTGATGTTTTATTTTAAATTATTTTTCCCTTTAATAATCTTGTGGTACCTTAGATTTACACATGACCTTGGTGACTTCAGCTATTCTCACCAGTAAGTTGGACAAACTTCCAAGCTATAGATTTATACATTTATTTCACATTTTACCCACTCCCTGCAAACCTATCTCAATCCATGTCTCATTTCTAGATATGATTTTGCACAATTTATCATACCTGATGTTGTTCCCAAGTGCTGTAGCATATATATTATTGAACAAAGTAAGCACTCAATCAAGTGTGCTGAACTGCATAAAATAACTGATCCCAAACATAACCCTTTTAAACAAAATTTTTAATGTTTATTTTGTGAGAGAAAGGGAAAGAGGAAGAGGTGGGTGGAGGAGGGCAGAGAGAGAGGGAGACACAGAATCTGAAGCAGACTTCAGGCTCAGAGCTGTCAGTACAGAACATGATGCAGGGCTTGGCCTCATGAACCATGAGATCATGACCTGAGCCAAATTTGGCTGCTTAACTGACTGAGCCACCATGGCTTCCCCATGATACTTAATAATAGCTGATATTGGTATTACTCATGTAGTTTTTCCTGAATAATAAAGAATTGTAAGCTAGCAATATCTTTGAGAGACCAAATGATGGTTCTAAAATGGTAAATTAGAGCCATTAACAATAGCTTGGTGTAGGACATAATTGCAGTCATGCATAAATCTCAAAGCATACAATGTACATAAGTGCTTACTCTGCTTATCACTAGACTTTTCAACATATACACAAAATTAAAAATATGCAATATTCAATATGGACCATTGATGGTATTTTGTTTATAATTAGAGGCAGAATTTTAGTAAGTATTGTTTACATATACAAAACACATAAAATATATTTTTAATGAATACATTGTTGTATGAGAACATTGTAGATTTTTTTGGTTATCACACATTCCATTATACAACTATCCATATCTGCTGAACACAGCTAAAAGTATCATTATCATCTGATGTCGATGCCAATAACCATGGGCATTTTAAAGAAAGCTGCCAGCTAGCACCAGCTAGTGTGTCTATTTTAATGACTCCTATTAAAGAGATTATGTGTTTAGCAGGATCTAATAATAATTAGGGATTTTTCATTAACTATCTTAACAAGGGGAGAAAGAAAAAATCAAAAGCAAATCAACCAGTCACCAACAAATAAATTCAACTTGCAACCTGCATTTATAGTGGAGGAACCTAAAAATCCTTTAAAGTCAATAGGAATTATTTTCAAAATAAATAGTCTCCTTCATTTTCTTAAGAATTTGTGGTACCATTAAGCTAGCATCCTGGACATTCTTTGGTTTGAGAAATGCATTTTCCTACATCTTCACACAAAATATTTCAGGTTTATAAATAAACGTTATAAGTGAACCCCATTGCAAGTTTTATTTATTTATTTTATTTATTTAATTATTCCTTTATTTATTTATCCCATTCCAGACTTTTAAATAAGTATTTTTGACAAATTAATATATGAGAAATCGTCTTCACACATAAGCTACACACCTTAGTATTTCAGAGAAAATAAGAAGAAAAAACAAAATAACAGCAGACACAACAAAGACAACAAAATGTAATCCTGTCTTTTACATTCCATCTTAATTCTATTAACCATAGGCCTAGGTTTATTTAAAGATGAAATGATCACACAATACCAAGTTTTGCTATGTTAAATGTGATAATAAAATTCATTTTATATAAAAGTTATTCTCTACCTAATGGTTTTGTACTCTGGTAGACTGAATGTTTGTGTCCTATGAAATTTGTATGTTGAATCCCTCACCCCCAATGTATAGTATTAGGAGGTGGGGCCTTTGGAAGGTAATTAGGTTATAAGGGGGGAACCCTCATAAATGGGATTAGTGCCTTACAAAAGAAATCTCAGATAGCCGTATTATCGTCTGTCTGTAATGCAAGGACACAGTGAGTAGATGGCCTTCTATGACTCCAAAAACTGCCCCTTGCCAGACATGGAATCTTCTAGCATCTTGATTTTCTACCTCCTAGCTTCCAGAACTGTGAGAAATGAATGTGTCTAGTTTAAGCCACCAGTATATAGTATTTTTATTATGGTAACCTGAACAGACTAAGACAATACATATCAACTTAATGATGTTATATCAGGATATTACTTAAAAAAGCTTCCTCTTCTAAAATATCAATTTCCTTATCTCACAGTTAAAACTTTACTTCTTAAAGGGGTTTAATTTTTATTAAAAAATGTTTAATGTTTATTATATTTTTAGGAGAGAGAGACAGAGTATGAGTGGGGAGAGGCAGAGAGAGAGGGAGACAAAGAATCTGAAGCAGGCTCCAGACTTCGAGCTGCTAACACAGAGCCAGATGCAAGGCTTGAACTCATGAGCTATGAGATCATGACCTGAGCTGAAGTCAGACACTTGACTGACTGAGCCACCCAAGTGCCCCAAAGAGGTTTAATTACTCATTAAATATTGAAAGACTCATGAATTATCAGTTAATGCCTTGGTGTTTTGTTGTTGTAGTTTGTTTCTGTTTTTGTCAAGATTTTATTCTTAAGTAATCTCTACACCCAACTCGTGGCTTGAACTTATAACCCTGATGTCAAGAGTCACATGCTCTACTGACAGAGCCAGCCAGATGCCCCTGGCTTAGTGGTTTTTTATTACTTTTTTAAATTTTATTTTTTTACTCTAGAAAAAGAGAGAGAGAGTGTGAGTAGGGGAGAGGAGAAGAAAGAAAGAGGAGAGGGAGAGAGAGAGAGGAGAGAGAGAGAGTGAGATAGAATCTTAAGTAGGATCCATGTTCTATTGCAAGATGGAGGGCTCAGTTCCAAGACCCTAAAATCATGACCTGTGCTAAAATCAGAAGTCAGACACCCAACAGACTGAGCCACCCAACTGCCCCTCACTTTTTACATAACAGCCAAAACTTTTGAGAATAAACAGAAGAAGTATGATTAAGTCACTATTAAATGTTATGTCTACAAGGGAATATTGAAGTTTTATTAGAAGATATTACTTGCAAATGCAGAAAATATGGAGAAACTTTCAGTTCTTGATTGAAACAACAAAAGAAAAAACTAAATTATAAGAGGATTCCTGAATTATATTTGAAATGATAAAAAAACAGGGGCGCCTGGGTGGCTTAGTCGGTTAAACGTCCGACTTTCACTTAGGTCATGATCTCGCGGTTCGTGGGTTCGAGCCCCGCGTCGGGCTCTGTGCTGACTGCCAGCTCAGAGCCTGGAGCCTGTTTCAGTCTGTGACTCCCTCTCTCTCTGACCCTCCCCTGCTCACGCTATCTCTCTCTCTCTCTCCTAGAAATAAATAAAACATTAAAAAAAAAAAGAAATGATAAAAAATAGTCTCAGGGGGTGGACTACATAAAAGGCCACAAATAAAGCTCAATAGATTTAGAAAAAATAGACATCATACAAAACATCTCCTCTAAACAAACAAGATGAAGCTTGAAATCAATAACATAAGGAAAACTGGCAAATTTGTGGAAAATAAACAAGACATATTAAACAGAAAAATCACAAGGAAAATTAGAACATACTGAAATATGAATACACAATTTGCCAGAACTATGGAACAGAGTTAAAGCAGGGCTAATGGGGAAATTTATTGCTATAAATACTTATATTGAGAAGAAATAAGAGCTGTACTCAACAACATACTTTATAGCTTCAAATTAAGAGAAAGATGAAAAAAGTTAATTTCAAAGCTGAAATAAAGAAAGGAACGATGAAGACTAGAGTAAGATAAACAAAATAGAGGATAGAAAAATCACTAAAACCAAATGTTGTGTTTTTCAAAATATCAACAAAATTGACAAACTTTTAACCAGATAGACTAAGAAAAAAAAAAGAACAAAGTCTCAAATTACTAAAATTAGACATGGAAGTGGACATATTATGATTGATGTTACAAAAATATGGGGTGCCTGGATGGCTCACTTGGTTAAGCGTCATGAACACATGGTTCATGGGTTCGAGCCCCACGTTGGGCTCTGTGCTGACAGCTAGCTCAGAGCCTGGAGCCTGTCTTTGGATTCTGTGTCTCCCTCCCCCTCTGACCCTCTCCTGCCCATGCTGTCTCTATCTCTCTTTCAAAACATTAAAAAAACAAATAAAATTTAAAAATTTTTTAAAATAAAATAAAAAGTACTTTAAATAATTCTATACCAACAAATTGAATAACCTAGGTGAAATGAACAAATTCTAGTAAGAATACAGCATGCCAAGATTGAATCACAAAGAAATAGAAAATATTAATAGACTTAAAACTAATAAGGAAATTGAATTGATAATAAAATATCTCCCAACAAAGAAAAGCTTATAAACCTAACGGCTTCACTGGTGATTTCTACCAAACATTAAATAACTAACACTAAACTGTTTCAAACGTTTCCAAAAAAATTGAAGAAGGAACACTTCCTAACTTATTTCATAAGGCCAGACTTGCCCTGATACCAAAATCAGGAAAAGATACTACAAGCAAAGAAAACAAAACTATTCATTTTATGAACGTTGATGAAAAAGTCTTCAACAAAGAACTAGCAAGCTGAATTTAGCTATATATTGAGAAGGTTATATACAATGAGAAAGTGGGATTATTCCTGAGATGTAAGGATAGTTGAATATATAAAAACTGATTAATGTATACTGCACATTAACAAACTACAAGCACCACATTGTTATTTTCAATTCATGCAAAGAAGCATTTGACAAAATTCAACACCTTTTATAAAAAAAAACCCTCAATAAATTAGAAATGGACAGAGACTACCTCAATATAATAAAAGTCATATATGAAAACCCCACAGAAAATATCATACTCCATTATGAAAAAATGAAAGTTTTTCCTCTCTGATCAGGAACAAGGGAAGGATACCTCCTTTTACCAATTCCATTCGACATAGAACTGAAACTTCCGGCCACATTAGTGACCCCTCCCAAAAAAACAAATAAAAAGCATTCAAATTGAAAATAAAGAAAGTGATTATCTCTCATCACGGATGATATGAATTTATATTTAGAAAACTCTAAAAATTTCACTAAAATATGTCAGAAGTAATAAAAATACTCAGTAAGGTACTAAGATACAAAATCAACACACAAAATCCAGTTGCATTTGTGTGCATTAATAATGAATAATTTGAAATAGGAGTTAAGAAAATTCCTTTTAAAATAATACCAAAAATAATAAAATACTTAGAAATTAATGTGACTGAGAAGATGAAAGATTTTACCATAGAAACTACAAAACAGTACTAAAACTAAAGGCAAACATAAATAAATCTCAAGTTCATTGGTTAGTAGACTTAATATTGTTAGCATAGAATATTACCCAAAGCAATCTACAAATTCAACATAATCCCCATCAAAATCCCAATAATCGTTTTTTCAAAAAAGGAAAACCCATCCAAAAACTCATATGGAATCTCAATGGACCTTCAATAGATAATATAATATTGAAAAAAGAATACAGCTGTAGTGCTCACAATTCCTACTTTTAAGACTCACTAAAAAGCTAGAGTAATCAAAACAGGATAGCCTGGGCATATACACATCTTGTAATGAGAATTATATAGAACAATGGAATAGAATGGAGTCCAGATATAAACATTTACATAGATAGTCAAGTGGTTTTCAACAAAAGTGTCAAGACAATTCATTGAGAAGAGGACAGTCTTTTCAACAAATGGTGTTAGAAATACTGGATATCCACATGCAAAAGGATAAAATTGAACCATTACCTTACCCTGTGTACAAACTGCAATAAATAGATAGGCAAACTGCGGTATATTCATAAAATGGAATATCAGTCAGTCTTGAAAAATAAAAGTAATTCTGACATATACTACAACATGGGTGAACCTTGGGGAAATTATGCTAAGTGAAATGATTCAACCATAAGAAGATAAAATATTGTATGATTCCACTTACTTGGAGTACCTAGAATAGTCCAATTCAGAAACAGAATGGCATTTAACAGAGGTTGGAGGAAAGGAAGAAATGGGAAGTTACTGTTTAAACTTTTTTCTAATGTTTTTTATTTATTTCTGAGAGGTAGAGAGAGAGAGAGAGAGAGCCATCAGGGGAGGGTCAGAGAGAGAGGGAGACACAGAATCCGAAACAGGCTCCAGGCTCTGAGCTAGCTGTCAGCACAGAGCCGACTCGGGGCTCGAACTCACTAACCGTGAGATCATGACCTAAGCCGAAGCCGGATGCTTAACTGACTGAGCCACCCAGGTGTCCCGGAAGTTGCGGTTTAATGTGCACAGTTTGAGATTTGCAAGATGAAAAGAGTCCTACAGGTGGATTGTGACAATAATTGCACGGCAATATGAATGCATTTAATACCATGCAATTGTGCACTTAAAGTAGTTAAGTTAGGAAATTTCATGTTATGTATATTTTACCACATTAAACAAATAGTATTAACAAAAAGGAGGTTCTTTAGACTTATCATGTGGAAATACTTTTATGCAGTTGTCACTAAACACTTTAAAAGGTTTTCTTTTTAAATAGATATTGCCCTATTTCTTTTTCACTAAGCCATTCCAGGAAGAATGTCAATTTTCATAATGAAATAACCCGATTTTTAACCCCTGTGAAAGTCTCTGGAATGACGTCATTTTATTTCACTGCAAAATAGCTGTGAGCTTTCCTCGGCAAAGAACAGTTTTACTAATTTTGCTTTGTCTGTCATCAGTTGTTTTGGGACCATGAACTAACCTAAAGGGCTATTTCTGGTCATACCTCTATAACGATTCGTTGCACATTCATTTTTCCTTTGTAGAATTGCTAAGAAAAGGAGGGAAGCAATAAAGAGCCTGGAAGCCTCTGGGCAGATACATCAAGCTTAAGAAGAAAAAATATGACACTCATCATATCTCTTATTTAGAATATTCCCAAGTACTTTTTACCAATGCATCTTTTGAAAAGCAGCCTGAAAATTCATATGTTGAGAAGTATGTGTACATGAAAGTACTGCTAGAATTTATTTAGGTGGAGTGAAAATCATGTGACTTTCAGTTAAACTACCCCAAATTGATGTAAGAAGTGCTGTAATTAAGCTAAACTTCCCTTTAACAAGTCAAACTGACTGTTATCCTTCTTTATTTCTTCCCAGAATGGTTACTTTATCTAGATCTATTTCAAAGAAGCATGTTCACTTTTTAATGGCATTTAAGCAGGTTCTTTGGAGAAAAACCCACAGCATCTTTCCAAAACCGCATACAGAGGAGGCGACACATGTTCACGGCGTGATTAAAGCTTTATTTAGATTATATCTCTATTTTTTTTAGCACCATCCAAGGGTGACATTATTGTTGAGCAAAACTCAGATTAAAGGGAACAGAATTGCATAACGAATACTACAGGTTTTACTCCCACTGAGAACTGCCACACTGACTGCATAATTTTCATCTTTTGAAAATAAGAGAATCAAAATAAAGCAATAGCCTATTAAGGTTATATAAGCAACCCATTCTATCATGGAGTTTTGATGAATGAATTTTATTAACAATGGACATAGTTAATGCAGATACCTTAGCAAAGTATGTCAAGCCTTACAATTGCATACGTTTATCTGAAACATAAAGCATGCAAAATAGCTTTCATTCTATATAGGGTAACTCTTGAAAGAAAATTGAGAGCTTTTGCAAATCATATGGGTGCTTTTTGAAGTAGAAATGGGTATATGTTTTATATATTTGTGTTTTATTAATATTTCACTAATATTTTATGTATATGGATTATAATAACAAAGATCATTTTATTTTATTTTTTAATGTTTTATTTATTTCTGAGAGAGAAAGAGAGAGAGAGAGAGAGAGAGAGAGAGAGAGAGAGTGACAGTGTGAGCAGGGGAGGGTCAGAAAGAGAGGGAGACACAGACTCTGAAGCAGGCTCCAGGCTCTGAGCTAGCTGTCAGCACAGAGCCCGATGCGGGGCTCGAACCCAGGAACCGGGAGATCATGAGCTGAGCTGAAGTCAGACACTCAACTGACTGAGCCACCCAGGTGCCCTACAAAGATCATTTTAGATGACTACGGTTACAAATTAGAGAAAAGCCAATCAAACTGGCTTACGTCAAGGAAAGAAATTTGTTGATTTATGTCACTGCAGTGTCCAGAAGTATAAAAGCATTCAGGTGAGTCTTCATCAAGTGACTGAAATCATATTACCAGGACTCAGAGCTTCCCATTTGTGGGTTTTTTCTCCTGTTCAGCTGCCTTTATTCTCAGCTTCCACTTAGGGGCTTAAATGGCTCTAGGCTTATGTTATTCTCATGGCCTGCTGTCCCAGAAATAAACAACAGTCCTTTCTCTAAAGCAGTGACTCTTATANCCTAGCCCTGAGCTAGCTGTCAGCACAGAGCCTGACATGGGGCTCGAACCCACAAACCATGAGATCATGACCTGAGCCAAAGTCGGATGCCTAGCCAACTGAGCCACCCAGGTGCCCCTAGAGCAGTGGCTCTTGAATGGGGACAATTTTGCTCCCTGGAGGACATTTGGCAATGTCTGTACATATTTTGTTTGTCATAACTAGGTTTGAAATGACTGGCATCTAGTGAATGAATAAAGGTTGAGGATATTGCTAACCATCATGCAATGTACAGGTTAGTTCTCAAGAAAAAGAGTTATCTCTCCAAAATATCAGTAATGCTCAAGTTAGAAATCCTACCTCAACTCTATTATTACCAATATGGTAGCCACTAATTACATGTGGCTATTAAATAGTTGAAATGTGGCTGATCCTTGGGGTGCCTGGGTGGCTCAGTTGGTTAAACATCTGACTTCGTCATGGTCTCCCAGCTCAGAGCCTGGAGCTTGCTTTGGATTCTTGCTTTGGATTGCTTTGGAGTCTCCCTCTCTGCCCCTCCCTTGCTTGTGCTTTGTCTCTTTCTCTCTCTCAAAAATAAATAAATATTTAAAAAAAGAAAAGAAATGTGGCTGATCCAAATTGATGTTTGCTTTAAGTGTAAAATGCATATCAGATTTGGGAGACTTTATTATGAAAAAAATAATGTAAAATCCCTCATTAAAATTTTTTATATAGATAACCTGCTAAAATGATACTATTTTGTATTTATTCAGTCAAATGTTTTATTACAAGTAACTTTATTGATTTCCTTTTACTTTTTTAATATAGCTATAATTTTAAACTACCACTGTATTCATATTGAACAATGCTGGTTTAGATGAACTATAGTAGTATTGTCTGATAGAAAGTTCTGCAATGATGGATATGTTTTAATATATTTACTGTCCAACATGATAGCCAAGTGGCTATTCTACATTTGACTAGAGTAGCTAGTGCAATTGAAAAACTAAATTGCCAAATGTAATTAATTTCAATTTAAACTAGTCACATTGGGTTACTGCTTACAGTATTAGCACAGATTAAAAGTCACATTCCAAGGAAAAAATGCTAATTGCTTTTTTTCCTCAGAGTGAAATACATTTACCTATGACTTAATCACAAGGTCTGCACACTGTGTTACAGTGGTAACATCTGGTTGCCCAGACCTTAGTTACCTGCCCAGCTCCAGAGCTAGGTGATATCAAAAACATTTTGCTCCTTCTGTTTCATCTCTTTAATTTAAATAAATAATGAAATAGATAAATCTACATATTTTATATGTCACAAATGTAATTTGTGGTTTTTAGAATGCTTAAAATGTATGGGGCGCCTGGGTGGCTTAGTCGGTTAAGTGTCCGACTTCAGGTCAAGTCATGTTCTCGAGGTCCATGGGTTTGATCCCCATGTCGGGCTCTGTGCTGAGAGCTAGCTCAGAGCCTGGAAACTGCTTCAGATTCTGTGTCTCCCTCTCTCTCTATCTCTGACTCTCCCCTGCTCACCCTCTCTCTCTCTCTCTCAGAAGTGGATAAAACATTAAAAAAAAAGAATACTTAGAATGTAGTACAGTCGTTTGCTACTATCTAATATCAAAGTATTTGTGTCTCTGAATATTCATATAAATATTTGTAAAAAGAAACCTGGTCCTATCTAATTTACCACTCTTCTTTCCTCCAGCAACTATTAATCTACCTTCTTTTTCTGTAGTATTGCCAATTCTGGACATTTCATATAAATGGAATAATGCAATATGTGACTTTTTAAAAAATGGTTATTTATTTATTTTGAAAGAAAGAGAGAGAGAGAGAGAGAGATCTTCCACAGGAGAGGGGAAGAGAGAGAGGGAGACAGAGAATCCCACTGTGGAGCCCAATGCGGGGCTCAAACCCACACACCCTAAGATCATGACAGCTGAAACCAAGAGTCAGAGGCTTAACCAACGGAGTCACCAGGTCTCCATATTGTGGTCTTTTGTGTGTGGCTTCTTTACCTTAGCATAACGTTTTTAAGGTGCATTATCATTGTAACAAGTATCAGTACTTTATTTCCCTCCTTTTTTTTGAGTTCAAAAGTATTTTTTCTTTCTTTCTTTTTGGAAGGTGGGGCAAAGGAAGAGAGAGAAAGAGAATTTTAAAATCTCAAGCAGGTTCCACACCCAGCGGGGAGCCGCAACTGGGGCTTAATCTCAAGAGGGTGAGATCATGACTTGAGCTGAAATCAAGACAGACACTTAACTGACTGAGCCACCCAGGTGTCCCTATTTTTTTTTTATTGAAGTATAGTTGACACACAATGTTTTACTAGTTTCAGATAGCACTTCATTTTCTTTTATGACTAAATCATGAATAAAACATTGTATAGATATACCACATTGTATGTATCCATTTACAAGATAATGGACATTTGGGTAGTTTCCATTTCATGGCTACTGTGAATAATACTGCTATGAAGTTCCTGTACAAGTTTTGTTTTTGATCCTCCTGGGTTTTTCTGGATACTAGAAATGGAATTGCTAGATTATATGGTAACTCTATCCCTTTAACTATTTTCCACAGTGGCTGTACTGTTTCACATTTCCAACAGCCACGTAGGAAGGATTCAATTTCTCCCTATCGTCAACCAACAGTTGTTATTTTCATATAACATTTATATGTTATAGCCATCCTAGTGCACAGGAAATGATATTTCATTATGCTTTTGATTTGTATTTTCTAATGACTAATGATATTAAGAATATTTTCATGCTCCAATTTGTACATCTCCTTTGGAAATATGTTTATTCATGTCATCTGCCCATTAAAAATAAAACTGGGTTGTCTTTCTAATATTGCATTATAAGAACCCTTTACATATTCTGGATTTTATGAGATATACAATAAGTAAATATTTCATCTCATTTTGTGTGCTGTCCTTTTACTCTCTTTTTTAAAAAATGTTTTATTTATTTCTGACAGAGAGAGAGAGAGACAGCATGAGCAGGGGAGGGTCAAAGAGAGAGGGAGACACAGAATCTGAAACCGGCTCCAGGCTCTGAGCTGGCTGTCAGCACAGAGACTGACGTGGAGCTCGAACCCATGAACCATGAGATCATGACCTGAGCCAAAGTCGGACGCTTAACCAACCGAACCACCCAGACACCCCTGTCCTTTTACTCTCTTGATAGTGTACTTTGATGCACAAAGTTTGTAATTTTGATAAAATATAATTAATTTACCTTTGTCCCTTGTAGTACTGGTGTCATATGTGAGACACTATTACTTCAACCAGGGTCACAAAGAATTATGCCTATATTTTTTCCTGAGAGTTTTATAGTTTGCATTTAGGTGTTGATCAATTTTAAGTTAATTTTTTGTATATGATATGAGAAAAGGATTCAAGTTCATGCTTTGGCATTTGGATATCCAATCATCCTAGCACCATTCATTGACATGACTCTTCTGATCCTATTAAATGGCCTGGACACCTTTGCCAAAAATCAGTTGGGCATACACGTAAAGGTTTATTACTAGATTCTACTTTATTCCATTGATCTATCACTCCTGGTGCTAATGCCACACTGTTTTCATTACTATTACCTTATAGTAACTGTCCAATTTGTGAACTGTAAGGCCTTCAACTTTCTTCTTCTTTTTTAGGATTGCTTTGACTATGTGGGCTTCTTGGATTTGTACTGGAATTTTAGAATCATATTATTGATTTCTGCAAAAAGGTAGTTGGAATTTTGTAGGGATTGGCTTCATTAATAAACATGGGGATAATTGCCAATTAAGAATACTAAGTCTTCCAATTTGTGAACACAGATGTCTTTTATTTATGTAACTCTTCTTTAATTTTAACTAGCACTAGCTGGTTATTTTCAGTATACAAATCTTGCACTTTCCTGGTTACATTTAATCCTAAACAATTCACTCTTCTTGATGCCATAAAATGGAATTGTTTTCTTAATTTCATTTTTTGGGTTTTTCATTTTTAGTGTATAGACATACAACTGATTCTGTTTTATTTATTTTTTACTTTTTAAATATAATTTATTGTCAAATTGGTTTCCATACAACACCCAGTGCTAACCCAACAAGTGTCCTCCTCAACGCCCATTTCCCACTTTCCCCTCTCCCCCATTCTTTCATATTGATTTTGCATCATACAACTTTGCTGGATTTGTTAATTCTAATAGATATTTTTAATGTATGGATTTATTATGATTTTCCAGATATAAATTCATATAATCTGAAAATAGGTTTATTTTTACTTCTTCCTTTTCTATCTGGATGTCTTTTGTTTCATTTTGTCTTTCCTTACCTAATTTTCCAGTTAGAAGTTCCAGTACAATATTAAATAGCTAGAACAGGCATTCTCAATTTTAGATTGAAAGCTTTAAGTCTTTCACAATTAAGTTTGTTGGGGGCTGTAGGTTTTTTATAGATGTCCTTTGTCCGGGTAAGAAAGTTTTCTTCTATTTCCAATTTGTTGAGTGTACTTATCATAAAGGATGTTGACTTTTTTCAAAATCTTTTTTTTGCATCTATTGACATAATCATTTTTTTCTTTATTATAGTAGCTCTGTATACTACACTGATCAATTCTGTATGTTGAACTGACTTCGAATTTCTGGTATAAATCTCTCTTGTGTATGGTGTATAATCATTTTATATGTTGCTGGACTATGTTTGCTGATATTCTATTGAGGATTGTTGCATTTGTATCCATAAGGAATATTGACCAGTAAGCTTTCTTTCCTTGTGATGTCTTTGGCATCAAGGTAATGCTAGCCTCACAGAGTTAGCAAGCATCTCTCTTTTATTCTGAAGAGTTTGTGAAGGATTTTCCCTTCATTCATTTGGTAGAATTCCCTAGTGAAAACTTCTGGTCCTGGACTTTTCTTGTTGTGGGAAGTGTTTTTATTACTGGCTCAAACCTTTGTACCGGTTATAGGTCTATTCTGATTTCTGTTTCTCCTTTTGTTTTTTAGGTTGAGTATGTTTCTAGGAAATTATTCTGTACTGGTCTCAACTACTGTAGTATTTCCACAGCTATCACTCTTATTTTCAAGGTTACCACTGAGTTGAAGTATAGGGGATATGAATAAGTTCAAACTGAAACAACAAAAGCTTACTGTTTTTATTGTGCTTCAGACACTTTGTTGAATAAGTGCTTCCTGTGTGGCTTTTGTAATTTCCAGAGTTCCAAATAGTTGATTCTGATGGTTTTGATAGTATTTCAGTTGCTTTTATGGAAGGATGATTTTTTGGAGTTTCTCACTTACATTTTGATATTATTCTACATTGTTTTTGTTAAATCCTGACGTTATCCTATTTCTGTGAATTTTAAAACAGGCAAAAACTGCATTTTTATCAATTAAAATTCTTTAATTTCTTCTTATGAATAGCTTTTTTAAAAAATGTTTTTATTTATTTCTGAGAGAGAGAGACAGCGTGAGCAGGGGAGGGTCAGAGACAGAGACACACACAGAATCTGAAACACGTTCCAGGCTCTGAGCTAGCTGTCAGCACAGAGCCCAATGCAGGGCTTGAACCCATGAACTGTGAGATCATGACCTGAGCCGAAGTCCAACACTTAACCGACTGAGCCACCCATGCGCCCCTTAAATATTTCTAATATAATCTTAAACTTGACTCTACTTTGATTATATTTACATACTCTGCATAATTACAATAACTCGAATTGCACATTTACTTATACCCTTCTTTAGATATTTATAATTTATTTTTTGTTTAATTTCATTTTTATTTTAATTCTAGTTAGTTAAGACGTATTGTAAAATTGGTTTCAGGTATAGAATTTCATGATTTTGGGGCACCTGGGTGGATCAGTCAGTTAAGCATTTGACTATTGGTTTTGGTTTAAGTCATGATCTCATGGTTTTTGAGATCTAGCCTTGCTTCAGCCTCTGACTAATAGTGTGGAATCTGCTTAGGATTCTTTCTCTCTCCCCCTCTCTCTGTGTCCTTCCCCCACTCATGAGCTTTAATACTCTCTCTCTCTCAAAATAAATAAATAAACTTAAAAAAGAGAATTTAGTGATTCATCACTTATACATAAATAACACCCAGTGTCATCCCAAGTGCAGTCCTTAACACCCATCACCCATTTAGCCCATCCTCCACCAGTATCCCTCCATTAACCTCAGGTCTGTTTTCTCTACTGAAGAGTCCCTTGAGGCCTGCTTTTCTCTGTGTCTCTTTTTTTCCTTCCCCTATGTTCATCTGTTTTATTTCTTAAGTTCCACACATTTGTTAGTATTTAATTGTGTGTATATGGATAGGAGTCTATTCAACCAACTTCTGGGGGGATGATTGTGTTGTTTTCAATACTTTGCTCTTACAAATTACTTGGTTTATAAGTTATTGGTATTTTTGGCATAATGTTTTCATGATGAAATTCTAAAAGTGCGAATCTTGGACAAAAAATATTTGTTAAACATTTCCAAATTCGTTGCCATGAGATCTGCTTCATTTTCCATTCTCAGGAGCAATTCTGAGAGTGGCAGCTTTCCCCTCATCTGCCTAAAGAGAGTGTGTTGACAAGGTTTTGAAATTTCCAATCTGAAATGTAAATAATTATATCTCTGTAGAAATTTAATTTTTATCTGAACATCTTTCCAGATATTTAAGGGTGCTTTGAATATTGTCAACCTCTGGGAGTTGTGTATTATTTTGCACACTTGTTTTTCAAGAGGCTTCTGGTCTTTTTTTTTTTTTCTTGATTTTATAGTAAATGTTACAGATATTTTTTCCCAGTTTGTTTTTGTCTTTTGATTCGTTTTCTGGCATTGTATTTAAAACTCTTTTTTTCCCCTTTGGTGGAGTCAATTTATCAATCTCCCCCCACCCTTTTTCCGGAAGTTTCAGACAAAGTTAGAAAACCTGACTCCAATAACAGGTAACACATTTTCTTTTTCTTACTTTATATGCTTGTATGATCTCACCTTTATAATGAGTTCACAGAAAACATTAGGGTTGATTCTGCAGCGTGGTGAGTGTTATGGATCCAAGTTTTTTCTTTGCCCGAATGTTTATACAACTGTCCCAATACCATTTATTGAAAAGTTCATCTATTTTGCAGTATTTGAAATACTAATCTTATCATATATGTAATTTTCAAATGTTCTTGGCTCTCTTTCTGAGTTCTTTATTCCATCCCATTGTCTGTCTATCCACATGGTTCTACAATACTTTAATTTTGGAAGCTTTGTAGGATGCTTACGTATCTGGTGGAGTTAATCCCTTCTCCTTGTCTTTACTTTCTTTTTCAGGACATGCCTGCAAGACCATAACCTTTGAATAAGAACACGTAGGAAAGAAAGGGAAAGTACTGTGATTTGTAATCTATTCCAATAAGCATTTACTAGAAAATTTACAGATGACCTTATTTTTCTGACACTGGGATCACCACACACACAGTAAGGTGCTATTTCTTTTTTCATCAGGGCACAGCCATTAATAACATAGTTTCCATAAGCACAGTCCCTGGGGTATCTAAGCTCCAACGATCACCAATTAATTGTGAGATCTTGGATGAGTTGCACTCTTTAAGCCTCAGCTTCCTTATGCTAAAAGAGAAAAATAATAATACCACAACTTAATGTCGCAGTAAATGTTATAAAGAGAAAATGCATATTAATAGCTTAGAATAGTTACTGGAAAATAGAAAGCTCTCAATAAAAATAATGGTTTATTGAGCTGGCATAGGCATAAGTTTCTATCTTAAACATTGTAAGGATAAGATTTGGTTATTTTTAAAATAGCTTATTTATACACACTAAATCTCTGTGGATTATCAACAAAATTCTCCAAAATTAAGAGCTCCCTACTCATCTCATTTAATGATCTAAATTTACATGAAAGAAAACTGCAGTTCAGAGAGATGCATGATTTGCCTAAGATCCCACAGAAAGATAATGGCACCCAGAGTTTTCTCAGTCTGTTTTTCTTTACCTGTAAATTGGGGGCAGGACAAGATGGGATCTTAATTTTTTTCCAATTCCATGATCACATTTAAAAAGCAATATATTTGTCTTCTCGTAGAAAACCTGACCACAGTAATGCTTTGGTTTTTAAAATCTTTTATTTTCACACCCATCTATTGCTGTATTTTTTCCATTGCATTCCATTTCATAACTACTGTGAAGTTGGGAAGTTTAAATAACATGGTTAGAATTTATCGGCCGCAACCCTATCACTGAATTATAAAACCTGGCTCCTCTGGCTGACATTATTAAGTTTCAACTTCACACTAACAATTTAAACACTCTTTAGCTGGAAAGCTGCTGGTGCAGTATGATTTATCTTCATGTTTGGCTGATGAAGTATAGAAAAAAATCATCACATCGTATATTCTCGCGTATCTTTGTGCTGTCAGCTTAATCAAACCAGCTGCATCATTGTTTCTGTGATAGGCACTAGTCCATGAAAGAAGAGGATATACAACACTGAATGCAGTTTGACACATTATAAGTGTTTATCTCTAATATAAGTTACTGTCCTTCTGAGCAGTTAGGAATCATCGGTGGAGGATTTCTTTCTCACTGACTTCCGCCTGGGTTCTCTAGTAGTGGTCGGCATGCTACCATATGAGAGTAGAAAGGAAAGCTAAAAGCAGCACCTGCATTCAAATCTCTCATCATGAGTATGGAAAGGCAACATTAGATGGGTAAATTACCAAAGGGTAACTTTGAAAAGTAAAATGTAGTGGGGAGGCTTTTCGTATTAAGCATCCATCCTTCGGTAACACCTGAGCTTGAATGTGATATGCAGACTAGTTCAGATGAAATGCAAGGCTCTGGGGTGTCTGCGTGCCTTAGTCAGTTAAGTGTCCAACGTCAGCTTGGTCATGATTTCACAGTTCGTTAGTTTGAGCTTTGCATCTGTCTCTGCTTTTAGTGCAGAGCCCATTTCGGATCCTCCATTTCAGATCCTCTGTCCACTTCTCTCTCTGTCCCCCACCCCCAGCTCACATTCTCTCTCTTTCTCTCTCTCTCAAAAATAAATAAACATATATATATATAATATATATATATAATATATATTATATATATATTTATTGACTGCATGGCTCAGACAGAAAGCATTTCACTGGGGGAAAAAGAGAGAGAGAGAGAAAGAATGAGAAACATTTGTACTTATTTAAAATAAAGATTCCCAGACTCTCTCTAATCATTTTGATTTAGTAGGTTGTGGAAGTGGCTTGAGAAATTAAATTTTTTAAATGACCTCAAGTGAATCTCAGGCATTTGGTCCAAGGAGTACATCCTGAGATACGACTCTGGAACAGAAAGAAGACATTGCTTGACATTATCCTAGTGAAAGCCTCTGTGCAGCATGTAACTATCCACATATAAAGAGGAGAGTTAATGGTTTAACTAGAATCCACCAGGAATGACTTTAGCAGTGAAGCAATACATTTTCCATAAAGCAGCGGTTACACCCCTATCAGTGTATCAGAGCACCTCATGGGACTTACTCTGTTGCAGAAGGCTCAGATCAACATCGAGATTTGAGAACAGGTGGCATTAGTCCAAAGACAGAACAGGTCTGAATGCTTCTGTTTACAATTCAAATTATAAACCATTGTAAGTTTCCACTGAGTATGAATATATGGAAAAAGCATGATGGAGTGGAAGTATAATAGGGCACTTTTAGTCACAGTGTTCATCTTAACAAATACTATGAGTCATGTATTGCTGTGTGTGACATGTCAGTACAGACAAAATTTTGCTGTAAAATTTATTTTGATATTTGATAGAAGTAATACTTCAGTGATGTAATAACTCTCAACAAGTATTTATCATATGGCACATCTCCTCTCCCTAATATTAATTACTCAAATAGAAATGTGTTTCCAGAAATGGCTTCATAACCAGAGGGTACTCAACCCTCTGTTAGCCCTGAAGTCAGGGCTAAACAGGTTTTTTTTAAAGTTTATTTATTTTGAGAGAGTGAGCATGCACGAGTGGGGTAGAGGTGCAGAGAGAGAATACCAAGGGTGCTCCTCACTGCCAGCACAAAACCAGGCACAGAGCTCGAACCCACAAATTGTGAGATCATGACGTGACCCGGTATTAAGGGTCAAAAGCTTAACCAACTTGGCCACCCAGGTGCCTCATAAACAGGTTTTATTCTAAACAGCACAGGGGGCAAAATTGTTGTAGGCTTTATCAACATATTTTTGATTTTGTATTTATCATATATTGCTATATATTTTCAAAATATTTGATACATATTTGTCTTACCATTTAGTTTCACAACTAAGCCTTACTTTGCAAAAAAAAAAAATGTTTAAAGCTTAAATATGGAAAGATGTAAATAGAAAACCAAGCGACAGAAAATACTTTTCTAAAATCTGTGACGCTTCCTATCAAGTTGAATGAGTAAATTTTAGATTATAAGCACTTTGTTTGTCCCTTCATCTTTTTATTAGTTATGTACTGTTTCAAAACAAGTTACCTCAAAATAAAGTAGCTTTAGGTAAAAGTGATTTATGATTTCTCATGACTCTAATGGTTAACTGGTCTCAGCTGGGCAGTTCCTCAGATTGTCTCTTGTGTTCACTTGTGAAGTTGCAGTTAGATGCAGCTGGTCCTGGGAATCTCAAGATGGCCTTATTTACATGCTTGGCATTGACAGCGGCATTTGGCAGGGGCCTCTTGGTTTTCTTCCATCTAGCTTCTCAGCCTCCAGAGATCTAGACAACCTTCATTACAGGGTTCTACTTGGGTTCTAGAAAGCAAAGAAGTTACCAGGTCTCTTAAAAACTTCTGGAACTCACACTTCATCTTTTTTTTTTTTTTTTACTGTATTCTGATAGTTAAAGCAAATCATAAGTCCAGCCCAAGTGTAACTGGTGCAGAAATAGGTCCCACCTTTAATGAAGAAGAGGCATAAAACACAAGGATTTGGTGACCATCTCTGTAGGCAACCCACTTGACCTTGAATGGATGGATTTATTTGATCTATCTATTTGTCTACCTATAAGCATATTGATCATTATAAGTAAATCTACTCATCTCCCACTGAGCAAAAAATATTGGATAGGATTTAACATGTATTTGCATGTATATATATATAAATACATATATACATGTGTTTAACATGTATATATAATAACATATAACATGACATTAATTTACATTAATTTTTAGTAGAATTCATAGCTGTAGAGAAAAATAGTAGTGAAAAGTTGAGGCTGTTATCATTAAATTGATTGAGGCAGGTGAGACTGGCAGTTGCCCCTATATAACTTCATGGTGTTTGGATAAGGACTGCCATGATAACTAGAATTAAAAGTCTGAATTTTGTAAATTACAAGATGTAAGAAATAAGGGCTAAGGATTTACAGGAGAGTCTCTTTTTGTGGTTTCTTTAAAAAAAAAAGCAATGCATTATTTTGAAGCAGAATGTATAAATTAAATATGTAATTGATGTTTTGGTTCATTTATTTACTAATTTAAAAGACTTTGTAACACTGTACATGACCACTAATGTCAGTGTATGGCATTAAATTTAAGCTTTGTTAGACATTTAAAAATATCTGGAGGGAAAACAAAATGAACAGATTCAATAATCCTGAGTAGGAACAAATTATAACCTCAAGATATGAAGAAAATATCTAAATTCATTTCACATCAAGCTTTTGTAATCCATTCTCAATAATTTTGAAATCCCATTCCCACAGCTCTTCCCATGTAAAGAGAATTCTGTTTGTATACTGAAAAGAAATCATGGAAATAACACTTGATTTAAAGATTTCTATTGATGGCCATAGTTACTGCAATTTTTCTTTTCATAAATTTGACATGTTTATTTAAGAGCCAGTAAAGGTTCCAGAAAATGTTTTATCTTTAACACAATTAATGGAAAAGGCAAGATAGTAAGTGCAGCATTCCAATTCTGTAAACTAAATTATGTATCTATCTATCATCTATCTATCTATCTATCCCTTATTGTTTCCACTTTGGCATAGTTAGATATTTTCCAAAAAATGTATAGTAGTATATATGGAGAAGTAGTAAATGCCATGGTTCTAGAATTTGCATCTCTTGATACATTATTTCCATGTAAAGAACTGCTATACTCAGAACAGAAGGTAAGATGATGGCTGGGTTGGAGCTCCCATGCTGCTTTTCACTCCCGTGTATAACAAAGACTCTGCTTGAATAACTTTAATCCACTTAGTATGAACTAATCTCAACCTTTGTAAGTAATATTAATGGCATAACAGAATAAAATGACACTAAGGGGAGTGTATTCTTGGAATAGAGAACAACAGAGAATGACAGAGGAAAAAGAAAAGCAAAATTATTCCTGTTATATTCCTTAAAAAATTACCTTTTTTCATTAAAGGAATCATTTTATGATTGTTGAAAGTGGTCACAAGACAGAACTGCATTTTATTGGAGTATGTATATGCTGATTCGTAAACAAAGGCAAACACTGTGGCTTCAGATACATAATTTTAATCGGCATTCAGTGAATATAGTTTCAATCAACTTTGATTGTGATCAAATATTTTTAAGATCTGGAAGTTAAAAATAAACTTCTCTTTAACTAATAGTTGCTGAGAAGAAGCTATATTGCAATTGCAAATACCCCACAAAACTCTGGATGTGCAACAATGGGGTCTCTGCTTTTGAGGAGCTTAGAGTCAATTTTAATAATGGAAAAGTCAATTGATCATTAAAATCCCGAAATATTTTTAAAATGTTTATTTTGAGACAGAGAGAGCACAAGAGTAGGGGGCAGGGTAGAGAGTGAAGGGGAGAGAATCTGAAGCAGGCTCCACACTGTCAGATGCTCCTTATGCAGGGCTCAATTCCATGAACCATAAGATCATGAATTAAGCCAGAACCAAGAGTTGGATGCTTAAACAACTGAGCCACTCAGGTGCTCCTAAAATCCAGTAATTTAAGTAGCGTTCTAGAAGAAAGCATAGTAAATTAGAACACCCACCTTATGTGTTATTATGAAGAATTAGGATACCTGAAACAGACCTTATATCATGAAGACATCCACAAAAGCTATCTCTCGAGTTGGAAGAAAAATTTGATGTTAAATAATTAAATAATAAACCAGCAGGATATTCCATTTGGAAAAAATAGTATGAACTTTCATGCACAGCATAAAAGACCATGGCTATATCAGATGTTGTTAGGGCCTCTCTCATAGATAGTCCAAGCTCAGGTCCAGTATGTGCTGTTTGCATCTTATGGCCGGTGTCTGTGACTCCTTTTGTTTTGTTTTTGAAGGCTCTTTCTTGACATGTGCCCCGCGTGGAATTAGTGTTCTAGAGAACAGCCCTCAGGCAATAATAAATTGAAATTGGGTAATAAGCACCATGATTTCCTTGCATTCATGATGAGATGTCTCTAAGATGTGTTGCATGATATCTCCCAGAGTTCCACAAAAGAGTAGTCCATCATGATGACTTGTTCTTTTATGCAACCTATATCGGCTTCCTTTCCTTCCTTATCTCACATATCCATCCTCTACAAGTGCTTTTTGAGATCAACTCCCAAATAGATTCTTGCTATTAAATTGTTGTCTAGAGTTTTGCTTTTGGGAAAAGCCTGGTGAAAATAATATTAATTTGTAATAATCTGGTGTGACTGGAAGGGAGGATATGGGTAAAATATTACTAAAAATCTCATGCAATGTAAAAAACTAACAGAAATGGGAACATAAATGCACAGATACACATATGTGAAAATACACACACACAGAAATTAAAATGCCAAGTCAACTATGTAACAACAGTTAACTTTTATTGAGAGCTTACTATGGTCCAAATATTGTACTAAGCACATCATATATGGACTTTCTCTTTAACTTTCACAATTTTCTGAGATAATTTGTATAATTTTCCTCATTTACTGATGAGAAAGCCAGGCATGGAGTGATTAATTATGATTTGGTAAACGGTAAACTTGTGGTCCATAAGATAAGTACCTCAATTCAACAGTTTAAAGGATGTTGAGTCCTGGAAAGTCCTGGAAAGAAGGAGTAACAAAAGCAAGGAAGAAGGAAGAGTTTGGGCATCTTTAGGAACAATGCGAAAAATATAACTTTCGGTCACTTGAAGGAAAGAAGTACATGACAAAGAAAATGCCTCCAATTACACAGTTTTAATGAGTCATAATAAAATAATAATGATCCTAATATATTTTGTGTTAGGCACTGTACATCAGGCACTATGTGAGAATGTTTTGTTCTTACAAAATGGTGAGCACTATTATTACTCCCATTTTACTGACTAGGGAACTGAAGGCTACTGAATTTAAAAGGCAACATGTAGGAACTGCAAGGAAAACAGAAACTTTAGAGTCCTTGGATTTATACTAATATCTATTACCTATCATTCATTGCTTACCTGGCTGCCCTAATTATATTCTTCCTCTGAAAATTCTTTCATGTGCATAAAATTGACTTGAAAAAAATGAAAGAAAAAATCTTATAAGTTACTAGTAGAGCCACCCACTGAAGTTTAAGTTATAATTTTAGCATAAGGATAAATAAAATGAAACACAGCAATATCATAACAGATAGGAGTGGAGAATTAATAATGCTCTATTAAAAGGCTTTGCATTACATGTGAAATGCTATGGTATTACTGCAAGATGAACTTATATTAGTCAAAAATGTATATTGGATATTCTAGGGAAAGTATTATTTTTAAAAGTTCAATTAATATGATAAGAGAGGAAATAATAGAGTATCATATAAAATATATATTTAGAATTATAGGACACAAAAAGGAAAAATGCAACAAACATAAGACAATAATTTGCATGGTAGATATCCACCTCCATAAGTAGTCACTTTATTTATTTTTAAATTACTTTCTTTGAGAAAGAGAAAAAGAGAGAGAGAGAGAGAGAAAATGTGTAGGGGGGAGGGGCAGGAGGAAAGAGACCTGCCCTCTTGCGAAGCATGGAGCCTGACTTAGGGCTTGATCCCACAACCCTGAGATCATGTTCTGAGCCAGAATCAAGAGTCTGATGCTCAACTAACTGAGCTGCCCAGGTGATCCCATAAATAATCACTTTAAATATGAATTGTCAAAATATAAATTTAAACAATAGATATTTTCAGAGTGAATAA
>NW_027529597.1:767224-804511 GCF_008692635.1 Crocuta crocuta
GACTATAATAATTAATAGTTAATTATTAAAATCACTAATAATTAATATCATTAATTGATAAACAACACCACTAACAATAACAAAAACAAGACTTACTGAAACCCACTTTATACATAAAAATTTTAGTAAGTTAAAATAAAAGCCTAAAGATATACTGTAATAACACTAATCAAAATTAAGCTGGAGTAGCTATATTCATTTCAGAAAAAACTGACTTCAGAACAAGGAAAATTATTAGGGGAAAAGAGGATATTTACAGAAGGATAAATGGGCCTAATCTACAAGAAGACATAACTACTTTAAATGTGTATTCAACTAAAGTCAGAATGTTGAAATATATTAGGAAAAATATCTGGTAGAACAAAAGAAAGAAATAGGCAAGTTCCATGATTACAGTTGAAGATTTCAATGTTTTCAATAGATCAAGTAAGAATATAGTTGACCTAAACATCACTATCAATCAACTTGATCTAATTGACATATATAAACTATTCTGCCGAGGAGAACAGAATATATATTCTTTCTTGTTCCCATGGAACATTCACCAAGCTAGACCACATTTTGGTCCATAAAATAAATCTTAAAAAATCTAAAGGCAGAAATATGGAATATCAATAACCTAAGCTTCCACTATAAGAAACTAGAGAGAGGAGATCAATATAAGTTTAAAGTATGGAGAAGTGAGTAATTAATTTAAAAAAAATAGGGCAGAACCCATGAAATTAAAAATAGGAAAACAACAGAGAAAATCAACGAAAACAAAAATGATAGCTTGAAAAGATCGATAAAATTTATAAACTTCAAATCAAGCTGACCAAGATAAAAAAGAATAGACACAAGTTATCAAAAGGAAATTAAATAGGCATCATCAATATTGATACCTTGGACATTAAAGAGTTAGTAAAACAATACTATGAACAACTTTATGTCCACAAATTTGAAACAGTCCAATTTCTTTTAAGACAAAAACTACCTAAACTTACAAAAGGAGAGAGATACCAATCTTCACAATCTCTTCCAGAAGAAAAAACAGAGAGAACACTTCCTAACACATCCTATGAGGATAACCTTACCCCAATATCAACAGGAGATAAAGGCATTATAAGAAAAGAAAGAAAGAAAGAAAAGAACAAACAGACCATTAACATAGACACAAAAATCAAATCCAATAATACATAGAAAAAATATACGTTATGGCCAAGTAGATTTATCCCATGTTTACAGGTTTAGTTCAACATTTAAAAATCAATTTAAACTACCAAATTAACGGTCTAAAGAAAAATAATATATATAACATCAACTGATGCAGCATACCACTTCAAAAAAATCCAAAACTCTTTCATGATAAAACCTCTCAGCAAGAAAAAAAAAAAGAAAGAAAGAATAAAAGAGATTTTCTTAAATTGGATAAGGAAAGTCTACATAAAATACCTACAACTAACACCAGACCTACTGATGACAGAGTAGATGCTTTACTACTAAAGCTGAGAGATAGTCAAAATATTATCTCTTGACACTCCTATTCAACATCATATTAGAAGTTCTAGCTGGTGAAATAAAAATAAAATAAAATAAAATAAAAAATAAATTTTAACAAAAGGTATACAGATTGGGAAGGAAGAAAAGTACATTATAGTATATGGAGAACCCAAAGAATAAATAGGAAAACTTCTGAAACTTATAAGCAAACATATCAAGGTGGTAGGATACAAATTAATATATAACTGTGAATTGCCTTTCTACACACCAGCAATGGGAATGAGCACCCATTCTCTCATGAACCAGCCACTTGACTGTCAGGCCTACTACCCTGTGTGTCAGAGGGACAAAAGAGAGGTAGAAATACAGAGAAAAGAGATAAAAATATCAGTGAGAAGAGAAAAAATCCTCTCTGAGAGAAAAGCAAGACAAAAAGAGACGTGGGGATTAGGTTGTGTCTGAAGGGTCGTATCTCACGAGGTTTGGGGATTTCATGGAAAGTGGGTAACTCCAAATCAGTTGCCGGCTGTAATACCGCATGTGAATGGGTGTGGCTCATGACACCAAGGTGAACGCATGTAGCGGGTAGTTGTTTGAGGTTTGGGTGGGGGAAGGGGGTGTGTGCTGGCATGTGTGTGTGCACATGAGCCTGTCCATTTTGCTTATTTCTACTTACCTCGGTTCAGCTGGATGCAGTTTTCTGCTTTTTCCCGGTGTTTCTTAAAGAGAAAATCATGCATAAGCAAACATGAAATTCACGCTATGCTCAAATTGTTCTCTAATGTATCAAACATACTGGAACAAATTCACATTTTGAAAACAAGTGTTCTAGCACAAATGACTGTCCAAGCAATAGGAATACCAATAGATATTTTTATTCCTCTCTTTTTATAAAAAAGTAGCTTATTTACTAAATTTAATCTGCTCCTTATTTCTTCTTATAAGTGTTCAAGGTGTCTGAGGATGACTAGGGTTAAAAACTATTATTTAAGTAAAAAAAATATTTATAGTAAGTATGATGCTATACAATCTAAACATTATGGCCAAACATTAACTTCAGAGCAAGATATTTATAAGACTCTCTTAACACCTAAACTGTGTGACTTTTTAGATACAAAGATCTCCAAGCCTTACTTTAAGCCGATGTTCTTCAAAATTTGTTCGCATAAAAACATTTTGGAATATTTAAAAATGTATGTTATCAAATATTTCTCCAGAACAGCTGCATCTGAATCATAGATGTAGGTCAGGTCCTGAACCTATGTGCTTAACAAACAAGGGGATTTTTATGCAAAGCGTATTTTAGAAACATTGTTTTAGACCCACCTAATCAGAACAGTAAACCTGAAGTCTCTCTCTATATATACATAAAATAACTAATTGATGATTATCGTGAACATCCAAATTTGATAACTGTTTCTTTATTTTGCAAATTTAGCTCGGGAACATTCTTCCTGCCATGAGGCATATAACCATGATTCCTCAGGTCAACTGTTTTGCCTGGATGGTCATTTAGTAGACTGTTGGTCAATTGCAACAGTCTTCCAGTAAGGGCTAGAGTGACTTATAACAAATAGTTGAAGTGTATCTTAAAGCTCTAAAGCATAAAGAGTTTTCCTAAAGTTTACTTGTAAAACTCGAGGTGAGAAAATATGTAAACCATAGACTCTCTGGAGGGTAAATTGAATTGTGTCTGTATCTTCTTTGCTACATCTGGAAGCTTATTCTTGACTACCCTAGATTGCTTAGCTGTCTCTAAGTGTGATTCTGTCCCATTCATTGTTCACTGGGGTCTGGCTAAATGGTTTGCTGACACTGAAATCATACCAGCTGTTCAGATTTCCTTGTCACCATTTTAAAGGCTTCTCTGTCTTTCTCTTTTATTTCTATTCTCTTTCACTTTTTTCCCCTTAGTTTTTTTAAGCCCGCCACCTTTAAAGAATGTGAACTCCCCATCTGCTCAGACCAAGCAGAGGCTAGACCAGATGTGACCTGCAATTTGCTGAATGGAAAACAAACACAAGGAATGCAGCCTTCTGCCATCTGTTGATGCAGAAAGCAGCAGGGCATGCCTGGCATTTCAACAGGGCTTCCCCGCTGGGAAATCGAAAGAGAAAAAGCATTTGTTTTATTTTTCCCCTTTCCTGACCTGACAGCTCCTTTGAGCAAGGGGGGAGGGGGAGGAATGGAAGACATCTTGCCATGAAACAGTGACAGCTTATATCTAAATGTTGGAGCTCAAGAAATAAACTCTATTTTGTATTACAAGTTCTGTCCTTGACACGGTTGCCTCTGCTCGGTGGTGTTGAGCATCTGATCTCTGTAGTTGTCAGAAACGCAGCAGATTGGCAGATTCTCTTCTTCCAAATTTGTAATCAGTTTATCTGGCTTTTGTTTTTTTCTGCTCTGAATGCCACTTAGCACACTCTTGGGGGAGTTAAGGTAAGGAGGCTGGTGCTAGCAGCAGATACAAATAAAGGTAAGGCTTTCTCCTGGGTGCAGTGTCCTGGTCTTACGTGGTCAGAGACCATCTGGTTCACATTTTCAGAAAGGGGTGAACGTAATAGAACAAGTTGCCCCAGTGACATAGACATGTTAACTTGGACCCCTCTCTCTCCAAGTCTGATTGCGTGGATTGTGTCATTCCATTTTCAGATACAGGTTACTGAGATAGAATTTCCTTCCCTAGTACATACTCTTAGTGAGGGCCTCTCTTGGTTGCTGGGGTGAACCATGATTAATAACAGAGTCCCTGGTCTCATGAGGCCCATTATCTATCAAAATATGTATTTTTAAAATTTACTTTAAAAAAAGTAAATTTAGTTATGAACACGTCTTTGTTTACTAATGGAAGTAACCCTGTACCAAAAAAGTCTTCTCTGGGATGCCTGGTGGCTCAGTTGGTTAAGCATCCAACTCTTGTTCTTGGCTCAGGTCATGATCTCACTGTTCGTGGGATCGAACTCCACGTGGGGCTCTGTGCTGGCAGTTCATATCCTGCCTGGGAATCTCTCTCTCCTTCTCTATACACCATATACATGGTGTCAAAACCAAAGCTAGGTGAGATTGTCAAGGGAATTTAGGAACATAAGAAAACACAGGAGCAAGGGAACTGAGCCTTGAGACAGAGCAATGGTAATAGCTTTGGAATCTGAGAAGGAAATAAATAAAGGGTTTGTTTTTCAGAAACATTACTATAAAAGGAAGGAGATAGTTGAACAAAATCTGGAGAGAGGTAAGTTGAAGAGTTTTTAAAATAATATAAATATAAGCTAATTTTACTGATGGAAAGATAAAGTTAAAAGGGAACAAATTGGAGCACTTAGGTGGCTCAGTCAATTGAGCGTCTCACTCTTGATTTTGGTTCAGGTCATGATCCCAGAGTTATGGGACCAGATGAGGTAGGCTCCATGCTCATCATGAAGCCTGCTTGGGATCTCTCTCTCTGCCCCTCTCCCATCTCATGCTCACTTTCTCTCTTTCCCTCTCTGTCTCTCTCTCTCTCTCAAGTACAAAGAAAGAAAGAAAGAAAGAAAGAAAGAAAGAAAGAAAGAAAGAAAGAAAGAAAGAGGAACAAATTGATGAAACAGGTGAGAAAGAAAACATCGCTGGTGTGATGTCACTGAGTGTGTAACAGGGGATGGATTTTAGTGCACAAGTGGCAGGATTTCCTCTTACCAGGAGCACAAATACATCTTCTATCAGAACAGGGGAAAAGGCACAGCACATGTGTATGGGTCTATGTGGATGGCTGGAAGTTCAATGACACAAAGATTGCTTTCAATTTGTCCAGTGAAATAGGAAACAAAAATGTGGATATAGAGGAGTTTGATGTAAGAGGACAGATTTATGAAATAATCATTTGGAAGACCCAGAAACTAAATAAATAAGTATAGTATTCAGGGGCACCAATATAATTCTTTTGCAATGAGCAGTTATCAATTTAAAGTAAGAGACATCAGCGGAGTTGTGTTTTATGCCACTCCTGTATGCGTGCCAGCAAGGAAAGAAATATGTAAAAGAAAAATTGGGTGATATTGGGGCTGTGGTTTTGCCAAACTAAAAAATGAGAACAGAGTAAGGAATGTGAGGATGTAGGAGGAAAAAATGTGTTTACTGTAATTGGCTGTTGAATTTATGCTGAGTAAGGAGGAAACAGAGGAAGATGATTAGAATAAGGGAATACTAAATATTAGTAGGTTAAATGAACTGAAGTTTTATATATGTCAGTTTCTGCAAAGATTGTTGGAATCAAGGAAGTAGGCAGAAGAAGCTAGCCAGATGAATTTCATTGAAGAGTAGAAGTTCTGAAATTGAGCTCAAGAAGGGCAGAGCCATGAGTAGGGACAAGTTCTACCAGAGTATCATCACAAGATTGAGTAATTTTGATGAGACAAGAAACAAAAAATCACTGAACTAAGAGGCCAATTTGGTGGAAGTTTCATCAATGTGGATGTTGCAATCACCAAGTATTCTGGAACAAATAGCATGGAAGAAAGGGACAGTGAGCCAGGAGGTAACATATTCAAAACAGGAGGAGAAAAATGTCCTGAAAAATAGTTGATGATTTTTATAAGCAGGGATGGTGTGTCTTATAGCTGGATTGAAAGATTGAAAACAATGTTTATAAGCATCCTTTATACATCCAGCCAACCACGTGCATCCATGTCCACGTGCGTGCTTTGCCTTTTCCCCTGTTCTGATAGAGGCCGTATCTGTGTCATGAAATTCAAAGATGAATATTTTTATGGAGGAGGAAGTGAATGATGGTGAAAAGTAAGAATTGTTGCTGGTTTTCTTTCAGGTGAAGTAGCAGGAGTGAATTAAGAAGAGTTGCGTTTAAATGGAGGACTTCACAGGATGACATACCTCAGGGAATCAATCTCAGAAGAAGATAAAGAAAACTTTCAGATAGATTTTCTAATACACAAAGGGTTTTGCTGATGACTGAAGCAATTATTAGAGAGCACAGAAGAAGAAATCCCAGAGTTGGGAAGGGATGCAAGATGGCCGGTATGGAGTTATAAAATACGATGGGTGTCATAACTCTCTGAGTGACCTGGTTTGTTTATTGTGATTGGTATAGATCTGGATGAAAGAAAGAACTGTCCTAAAGATCCTAAGCTGAGTTATGGAAGCTGTCCTGTCAGGGGCATACAGAATTTTCTGGTCCCACCTGACTCAGCAGATAAAGGTGGAGCATCTACAGAGGATAGAGTTTCTTAACAGACCCCTTCTTGTTTTCTGCCCAAGTAAGCTCACGGGCCAGCTGAAGGGGGTCAGACTTCAAAACCAGAGAGTTCCTTTTTCATCTTTATTTTGCCTATCATACCTGCCAGTGTGATTTCCATTCAAATAACAAACCAAAGCTTTGTGGAAACATGTGGGTGTATGTGGTGTTCACACCAGCAGAATACACTTTGGCAGTATACGCTCCTTTCCTGAACCACTGTTTTGATATCTTTCTCAGGAAAACAAATGTTGCAATATTGAGAAATGTGTACATATCTGTTCCCATCCTTTTAAAATTAGCCCCAGAAAAACATTTCTAAGTTTCCTTCCATGAGTCATGGCTTAGATTACAGAATTGAGATTCATGGAGAGGCTGATGATTCAGTAGAACTTTTATCAAAAACCTATGATTGCACATCTTCCGGTTAGAGACCTTTGTTCCTTATTTACAAAGTTTCTTAAAAACAATGTTTCAGTCAAGGCTGAATTATCAGAAAATATTATCAAACAAAAATGAACTACATGATACCATATGGTGAATGCACGAACCGCAATGACTATCATTCATAGTCCTACTGAAAATGTGACAAGTCAGTATCTTGTAAACCAGCATATGATCTTACTCACTCTGTCCTCTGCTGTGTACTCAGTTTCTGAATCTCTGGTTTGGAAGCTTCTATTAGCTAATTCACACATCTCCCTTGATATGATAAATTGCTTATAAGAAATTTCTTTTTTTTTTTTTGTATGTGTAAATTGTCCCCCACCCCCAACTGAAGTTCCTTCTGAAGATTTGATGTATGTACCAGAGAATCCTCTGTTTTTGCTTTTGTTTCCTAATGCTACATTTCCTGAAATACTATTTTTAAAGTCCCATCTATACTTGACGACTCCCATCTGTCTACCACCCTTTCCTTTTTTTCTGGAGCACGACTTTATTAGAAACCACAGATTGTAAGAGACTTCCATGGACAGAAAACACTCCCTTCTAATTTTTGTTTTTCTGCTGGTGGTGTTCTTTATCCTACCTGGAGAGAAATAAGGGCAGTTAACAATCAAACTTGAAGAACCCTCTAATGAGAACAGTGTCCTGAGTTATCTCACATCAGATTGGCACCGACCCTGGTGTGAAAGACCAGGTTTGAAAGAAGTAACAGGATGATGAATTTTCCTGACACACATAAAGATGTAAACTGTCAGAATGTGGAGACAGAAGTTAACCTGATTCCTTTATCCTGGTCAGAGTGGCAGCTCTGAAGCTCAGTCAAGTGCCCCATTCAATAGATGACCGTGGAATCTCACAATAGTGGAAGTCAGTCATTTTTTGAATTGCTATTTTTGGAGGGTAGTACCACACTGAGAGTTAGGATTACCCCAACACACTTTGTTATTTCATTAGGAATTTATTAAAAGATAAATCTTCATGTTTCTGCCTTATTTCTACACTGAAAAGGAGTGATCAGTCATCAGTGAGGGTGCTGCCAGAAGTTTTGTAAAGTCAGGAGCCATTCCAAATGGGAATTAATGGGGAGCAAAATGATCTTTTCATATTCTCCAGCTTCATAATGTACGGTGATCTGTCTTTAGGTGGGGCTGCAAATCAATTAAGCATGAATGATGTATATGGTGTAGAATGTGATCTCATAACAAGTTGCCTTGTCTCTGCCTTGATGTTTCCATCTGGTTTGTGCAAGGAACATTCAGATAATGCAGCAAGGGGAAGATTATGCTTTCAAAGGGAACAGCCATTATGGGTCACTATCTTCCTGGGCCTGATAAGTTTAATCCAAGTTGCCTGGGAGGGAAGAACTCATAAAATACTTTATCTGAAGCAAGTGCAAAAATACTCATAAACTCAAAGGTTAATCACTGCACCAGAAGAACAGATGAAGGAGACAGGGCAGTTTTATGTTTCTTTACAGTGCTGCCCTTATTAATCATGTTGTGGGTCGCTTTAAAATATGTGCCTGCACTTTCTTTTAAAAGCCAAATGGATAGACAGACAGACCTGAAAATAAATTTGGGATGATGATGTTCTGATTTATTCATCTTTCCTTCCCCTTGCCAGTATTTGCAGGAGATATAATCAAGGTCAGGATGTGCATTCAGTCTTATTTTTTAAATCTATTTTATTTTCATGCCAAACTTTTTTTTTTACTATTATTTTTTATGTAATTTAAAATTCAACGTTCTTTATTTACACTGAACTTTTGGTTTTTACTTCATTTACCTTTCTGCCCAAGAGGTGTTACTTTAAGGTGACATGTGGATAGCTTGATCATCTGGGTAACGATCCCTTCAGATTTCATGAAACCACATGTGAGTGGATTGGGGAGTTATGCTAATAGAGTATTGTTGATCAATCAGCAAATGGATTCCATTTCTGCCACTGGAGTCATGCAGGACATCTTTCGACAAGTTACAGCATAAAGGATATTTGCAGGTATAAATAAGACAAAGTACATAGGAAGTTTCTTATATATCTTGTATACAAATGTGATAGGATCCATACAAAATTAAACAAGATTACTCTAAATTATCCTTTTTTAAGACCAGGAATTGGCAAACCTTTTCTTTAAAATGTAAAATAATAACTATTTTTGGATGTATGGACTTTACAGTCTATGCAATTATAATATGAATGCACCCATTGATAACATGCAAGTGAATGTGCATGGCTGTGTCTCAGTAAAAATACAATACAATTTAAAAATACACAGAAGGTGCAATATGACCCTTGGACTTTAGTTTGTTGAATGCTGATTTAGGTTGTTTATAAGAATAAAATAAAGTAGATGTTTGGGAACCATGCCTTTCACTTAGTTTACTACATGGAGGGCACTTGAAAGCTTTTTAGTTTTTGTTTCTTTTAGTTCCTCTTTAGGGGTTATAAACTCAGGTGGTTACAGTGGCCAGGAAGTAACTTAATAGATAACACTGAGGGGCGTCTGCTTGGCTCAGTCGGTTGAGTGTCCACCTTCGGCTCAGGTCATGATCTCACAGCTCGTGGGTTCAAGCCCCGCGTCGGCCTCTGTGCTGACAGCTCAGAGCCTGGAGCCTGTTTCCGTTTCTGTGTCTCCTTCTCTCTCTGACCCTCCCCTGCTCAAGCTGTCTCTCTCTCTCAGAAATATATAAAACATTAAAACACACACACACACACAAATAGATAACACTGAAATAGTATAATATAATAAAGTATGGAGAGCCTTGTGATTAAGCATATGTACTCTAGTTCTTAAAAAATATTACAGCAGGATTTAGCTCAAGGGCCACCATGTTGTAACTTGTGCTCTGTATGGCAGTTTGAATCCCCCCCTGCTTGTTATGGCCCTATGGTGGACTGCCTGATGAAAATCTCATCCTTTTAGGTTCCATTCCAGTCATTGCCTTCCAAGGGAACTTCTATTAGTGTTGGTGCATAAAATTAAAATTCATTGTTCTCTTCTCTATGCTTTCAAAAGGTAGACTTTTTTTTTTTGGTTCCCTTAAGATGTCATTTCCCCCACTAGACTATTATATTATATTATGAAAAATATTCATACAATGTCTGATTCAATGAAACTTCCAATCTTTTCAAAGACATAGTCTCTTCCTCCATGATATGCCTTATGTCTAATTTATATATTTTTTAATTTTAATGAAAATAATTTATTTAATTGAAAATAATAATTACACAAATAATTGGTATAATTTACGTTTAGATAATCTTTGTCATCTCTGGCTTTGTTATTTAAGCTTTAACAATTTGGGGTGCCTGGGTGACTCGAGTAAGTGTCCAACTTCAGCTCAGGTCATGATCTCACAGTTCTTTGGGTTTCTGGGTTGGAGCCCTGCTCATGAACTATGCCTCATCTATTGTGGAATCTCTGTCCAACACTGTGGTTGGCACACAGGAAGAATTTTATACTTCTGATCGTCACTGAGTGCAACAAAAGCCTAACTTTACTTACATATGCCTTAATTTGACTCTGTTTTCAATGTAAATAGAGACAAATTGTTTTAATCATACATATTAGGGTAATAGCAAATACTCATAATATTAAAGTGGTTTATCATTTTACAACTATATATAGAAATGAACCTGCAAGCAATGGAAAAAAAAAACCAAAGTGTTAACAAATATGATTTTATTTTTTGTTTTTGTTTACATTAAGTCAGTAGGCAATTCTTATTTGAAAGTAGTTCAGATTCAATTTGAATATAAATATATTGAGATGAATCTTCTTCCAATAGGTATCAGATTTGGGATTGAGCCATGTTGAAGTTTCATTTCTAAACTCATGTCAGTTCCTCCAAGAACTTGATAAAGACCTCATCTGAACTGTTTCCGTGGATCCTATTTTTCACAAAAATAAGAAAATAAGTTGTGAAATAGACACAAACAGTGTTTTCAAAGATCAATTAAAATCAAATTTCACCAGAAACACCTTCGTGTAGTGTATTTTCCACTAAATGAAAATGTTTTATTTTATTAACCCTTAAGCCTTTTCTTCCATGGCATACAGATAACTAAGCATTAAATTACATTATTCTATAAGCAAAATGATAACTTTAAGGTTTGACAAAAGGAATTTAGCATCATTTGCAGATGAGAATGATCCAATTATTTTTATTTTGCTGATATAAGGTCTGCAAAGCATAGATCTCATTTATGTTAGTGACCTGAGGAAAAGTTTGACTTACAGTTCCTAATAAATAACTTCATTTATATTTCATACCATCATATTGAATAGCTGTAGTATGTTCTCCTAGGAAAAATGAGAACAATCCTAGGTGTACTTCCAAATTTTTTAAACACATCAATGATATGGAGCATTCCTCTATCAAATGTATGCTCGATAATCAAAACTGTCACTAATATGTTTAAGGAACTGCTCATTCCTTCTCCATTTTTTTCAAAAAGTTCAAATGTGCATGTTGGTAACCATTTCTTTAGGAGATGAAATTTAAAATGAGTAGCATGAAATTGAGACAAAGAAAGTGTTGCCTTATCACTTACTCTCACTAATCTTTAAAGCTGTATACAACTTTTTAAAATGTTTATTTATCCTTGAGAAAGAGAGAGAGACAGAGAGACAGAGAGAGGGGCAGAGAAAGATGAACACAGAATCTGAAGCAAGCTTCTGGCTCTGAACTGTCAGCACAGAGGCCAACACGGAGCTCAAACTCATGAACCATGAAACCATGACCTGAGCTGAAATCAGACGTTTAACTGACTGAGCCACCCACGTGCCTGTATACACTTTAGGTTTTATGATTGCAGAAAGATATGAACATATTCAAAACATCCAGAATACTAAACAAATAGAGGTAATAATGAGAGTGACATTCCCAAAAGAGCTGAAATAATAGTCATTCTGAAATAAGGCTGAATTAAGAGCATTAGTGAGATACTAACAGCATAAAGAGACACTTAGATTTGGGGAAATCATTGTTGGTTGAATCATTTGACCAGTTCCCTGTGTACATGTCATACTAGAGACCAAGAGATGTTAAAGAAATAGAAAAAATATGTCTCACTGGAAACTCTGGCCAGTAGGGCAATAAGAGAAATAATTGCAACCTTTCCAAAGATGGTGAAACTTTAGGAAATTGGTGACAGTCCAATGCCTATCAAAAGCCATGGTGATAACTATATATAATGTGTCTCCTGGTAGCAGACTGTGATTTTAGCAAAGCATTCAATGTGCCTTTTAGGTTGGAGAAGTATATTCGGGTTTTTAAAGGAAACAGGATGAATATAAAAGTAGATTTATTACAAGGAATTGGCTCATGTGATTACAGAGACTGGGAAGTCCCTCAATCTGCTGTCTGTAAACTGGGGACCTAGGAAAGTCTGAGTCTCTCCTGAGTCCTAAATCAGGAGAGCCGAATGTGCAAATTCCAGTTCCAGGGCTAAAGACAAAGTGAAATGTCTTACCTCAAGGTTCAGTCCGGAAAAAAGGGGCAACATCATCCTTCTTCTGTCTTTGGTTCTCTTCTTCTTCTTTTTTTTTAAATCTTTTTAATGTTTTATTTATTTTTTTGAGAGAGAGAGAGACAGACAGCATGAGCAAGGGAGGGCCAGAGAGAGAGGGAGACACAGAATCTGAAGCAGGCTACAGGCTCTGAGGTGTCAGCACAGAGCCCGACACAGGGCTGGAACCCACGAACTGGGAGATCATGACCTGAGCCGAAGTCGGACGCTCAACTGACTGAGCCACCCAGGCGCCCCCACCTTTGGTTCTCTTCAACTCTCATTGCATTAGATGGTGCCCACCAACACTAGGGAGGGGGTTCCACTTTCCTGAAGCTACCAGTTCAAATGCTAACCTTTTGCAGACACTTCTCACAGATACACCTAGACATAATGTTTAATCTGGGCACTCTGTGGCCAGTCAAGTTGACACATAAAATTAGTGATCACAGAAAATAACCTCAGTACTGATGTAATAGCATCATTAGAGCAATGGTAGCCCTCAGTTTAATATGTTTTGTTGAGTGGTTCAGTTCAGAGTAGTCCAGTGTTCAAATAAGGCAACAGTAGTGTCATTCGTCAGTGGTTGCACCACTGGCAGAGCACAGTGCATTCAGATTACAAAATTCCCTCTTATTGAAACTTGTATACTTTTATTCTCATTCTTTTTCTGTCCCTATATGTCTTTTCAGTGAAAATGAGTTTGTGATTTCTGGAGTTCATCCCTATGATTTGCTGTGAGAGAGATATTCAATTTCCCACTAAGCTTGCATATTTTTTCATTTTTTATATATATCAGAGAGCTTTGTGTTTTTTATTTTCATGCTTATGATTCAGCATAATAATTTCTGACTTTTTTGGGTAGCAAGGGTATGTCTTCTTTATTGTAACATGCAGTATTTCATAATTCAATAATTATAGCCAAAGACACATTTTAACATCAATAAGCTTATTTTTTTTTTAATTTTTAAATGTTTATTTATTTTTGAGAGAGAGACAGAGTGAGAGATGGGGAGGGGTAGAGAAAGAAGGAGACATAAAAATCTGAAAACAGGCTCCAGGCTCTCTACTGTCAGCATAGAGCCTGATGCGGGCTCAAACCTACAAATCATGAGACCATGACCTGAGATAAAGTGGGACACTTAACTGACTGAGCCACCCAGGTGCCCCCAATTTGCTTGTTCAATATGATATTTTGACTTGCTTAATTTTTCTAAAAAGCTGTTGTTAAATCATTTATGTATCTCATAATTGGTGTATCATGGAATTTAGAAAATATGGTAACAAGCTTTTGACTCATTTTAAAGCTACTTTTGTTCTGGGTTCTAAACCATTTATAATTACTAAAACTTCCTTTAATATCTAGGTTTATCCTTGGCATTTACTTATTTTTCTGTCTATTTGTTTAAACTCAAAACAACTGCTGGAAGCATAAGATACATCCAGAAACATACACAATTGACCTTCCATGTAAAGTTGAATTTCAGATGTTTTTCTTGTTTCTGCCCATGGGAAATAAATACAAAACTTCCTATTTATATATTTTATGGGCACACACTTGCCTAAATGCATACCCTTGTAAAATATATCTTTTGAATATGTTTTGTTGCAATATGAAGCAAATTATTAAGGTTCAAGAATTCATGGTTTTTATTTGCATTTGCTTTTACTGGATGTCAATTCTGAATTTTCAAAGAGAACCACTGGATATGGACAGCTCCTAGATATCTGGTACCAAATTGTACCACCCATTCTCTAGAGGCTAGTGCCAGATAATTACTTATTTGTGATAATCTGTCTCAACTCAGGTATTGAATACAAGCCAAACACCTCTAAAAAAGTGGCTTTTAATAGCATTTTTATGTTCTTAGTGAGCAAAATAGCATTGAAACTCCTCAGGGACTTTCAGATTAACTATCGTGTATAGATCCTAGGTTTTTTCGATTTTTTTGCAAGGAAGATTTTTTAGTTAGCAAAGTGTCAGAATGAAGAATGTGCAGAACTATACAATAGCAAGTTTAATGCAAATAAAACTGTGCAGTGATTCCAGTCTCTTTAGGTGATCTTAAACATTAAAAGTAAAGCACATGGTCCTCATTTAGGCATTATGCTGTACTGTGAAATTAGTTGTATAATTATTTTTAAAAGTAGAAACTTGAAAGATATTTAAAATATACTAAAAATGTTCGAATGAAGTAGAATTTATTATACTGGGTGATGGTAAGTCAGTTCTGCCATTAGATGAAGAGAAAGATATGTTTTAATTTATTAAATATTTTTCACCGTTAATACCAAACTATGTTTAATCAGTCAAGTAAGGTAAGATATTAGATGGAAAATTCCACAGGAAATCCTCAAATGGCTACAGATTTGGAGATTTGATATTTTCTCCAGATACTGCATCAAGTTTTGCTACCAAAACAGCTAATTTTTAATTACCCCCACCATCCCCCCTGACTATGTTTATTTCTACATAGTTGATCAAAACTGATTCTTAAAATCAGCCTAATTTACTTAATATGATGCTTTGAGGAGACTTTAAATTGGATATTTTTGAATTTTATATTTATTCTCTTTCCCCCACTCTATGGCTGTATCCCTGGCTGCAAAATTTATTATTTGAAATAATTGTATTTGATTTATTTTCTGGGTTTCACTTGAAAACATCTAGGATTATGTTTGCACACATTTCTAATTGAGTGAGTTTAAACAAATGTTTAAAAAATTTTTTTTAATGTTTGTTTATTTTTGAGGGAGAGAGAGAGAGACAGAACATGAGTGTGGTAGGGCAGAGAGAGAGACACACAGAATCCAAGGCTGACTTGAGGACCTGAACTATCTGCATAGAGTTCAATGCGGGGGTCAAACCTGCAAACCATGAGATCATGACCTGAGCTGAAATCAAGCTCAGCCAACTCAACCACCCAGGCACCTCTAAGCAAATGGTTTTAATTTCAAATTATGGGAGGGGTCTTGGTTTTTTTTAAATGTTTAAAATGTTTTAATCTTTTATCAATTGCTTTGCAGTTGTAAAGGCAAGTCTGTAACTTTAAATATTGCTAAGTATTAAAAAGGAGTGAACCCTGGAGAGCAACAAGCACCAGTCTTCCTGCTTAATACCCTCCCTCACGTTCATGTCATTGACTCGACATTGTCTCACAGCTCTGCATGTACAGCTAATGATCTTTCTGTATTGCCCACCACAGAACCATTTTTTCAAGTTGCCCAAGTATCATGCTTCTCAACTTCAACAGAAGCACACCCTCTCTTAATATTGTAATTGTGGAGTACAGAACCATATTGACTTTTGCTTTTATTTTGGATAGCATCATCCTATTGAACTCGATGATCCTACTGAACTTTTATTTGAAAAGTTTCAAATAAAAAACTGTTCCCTTAGTTATCTTCTTTTAGAAAGCTTAATCTCAGTCAAATCACTCTCTTAAAGTAAAGCCATTCTCAGGGATTTTTAATGCATAAAATCATCTCTTCCAGATCACCAGAAACTGGAATCTGCCTCAATCTCTGGTCAGTTCTGCAAATAAGGTTGGTCAAAGCCATATTTTCTCTCTTTTAAAAATTATTTTTAACTCATATTTATTGATTATAAACACATAAAATATGTGTAAGTTACATCCACAATGATTCAAGAAACACACTATAAGGGAAGAATATAATTGCCTAAAAGTCCCATGTGTGAATGTTTTCAACCCCATCTCTTCCTTCCTCTTTCATAGATAACTCCTAACTACTATCTTGGGTTTGATTTTATTTAGATCTTAATTTTCTCTACAGTTTTATCACCTGATTGTATCCAAAACAAATATACTGCTTACTTTAAACATAGATTTTTATTATATGTAGGAGACCTGCGTGACTCAGTCATTTAAGCTTCCCTCTCTTGATTTTGGCTCAGATCATCATCTCATCCTTCATGAGACTGAATTCACTGATAACCAGGAGCCTGCTTAGGATTCTCTTTGTCTCCATCTCTGTCCTACCCCCCACTTGCAATCCTCCTGCACCTGCCCCCCACATCTCTTTCTCTCTCCAAATAAAAAAAATATATAAAGACATTTAAAAAGTAATTATAAAAGATATTTTCTTCTTTCTGTATTTTATTTTGCTCAATATTACAGCACAAAAATTCTAGTTGTAATTCTTTTTGGCCATTGTTATACACAATTTCAGTATATAAATACACTATATATTTTAATCCATTGAACTGTTGATTGCTATTTAGGTTGCTTATGAATTTTTTTCTATTTCCAACAATATTTTTAATTGCTATTCTTAAATATTCATATTTTAAACTGATTTCCTCCATTACATGGTCAAAATTTTCTCTAAGAGAGATTTCCAGGAGTTGAATTATTGAATCATACATTCAGACATCAAAAAAATAATGTCTCTTTTTCTTTTTCCAAAATGAATGTACCAGTCTCAATGTTTAAAAGGTTCAGTTGCTCACTATCATATGTCCTAATCATTCTAGACTTTTAAAATTTTCCATTGCTGTGGTTTTAAATAATATTTCAATGTTATTTCTGACTACTATAATGATGTTTAGCGTCCTTACACATATTTAAAGGCTATTCAATTTTCCCTTTGTGTGACGTGCTTATCCAAACTATCAATATGTAAAATTATAGAAATGGCATAATTGCCAATCTCACATATTTCAAAAGATAATAAGGACAACAAGAACAACTTTATGCTAATACATTTGGCAACTAAGATAAATGAACAAAATCCCTAAAAATACAAACTACCAAAATTTTTGAATGGGAAGATACTTAAATTACTGTTACAAATTTATAACATACAATTTAAAAAGGACTTGGTCGGGAGCACCTGGGTAGCTCAGTCAATTAAGTGTCTGACTTTTGATTTTGGGTCAAATCATGATCTCACAATCTGTGAGATAGAGCCCCCCTCCCCCTCCTCATATCTGCGCTGGCAGCTCAGAACCTGCTCGTCATTGTCTCTCTCTCTCTCTGCTTCTCTCATTCTCTCTTTCTCAAAATAAATTTAAAAAATAGGACTTAGAGGAAACCAAACATTTTTATTAGAAGAGACTAATTCCAACAATTTAGTGGACTAAATACTTATTTTAAAATAATAGAAGTTTAATACCAAAGTAAATCTTAAGAAGTTGAACGATAGGAAACAATAATTACTAAAACAAAAATTAACAGGATGAACTATAAAAGGACATAGAGAGGACCACAAACCAAAAGTTGGTTCTTTAAAGAGATTAATCACATTGATAATTTTTTTTTCTAGAACTAATTTTTAAAAAACAGAGAAAGGGAAAAAAGAAGAAAGAAACAAAAAGTACATTAGGAATTAAAAAAAGAGAAATTTTAATTTTCCTACAAAGATTTCCATGGCCACATGCCTTCAACATAGTTTTACCAAGCATATAAGGAATAAATTTTGTATCAACTCTTCCAGAGTTGTATCTACTACCATCTTGTATCAATTCCTTTCAGAGAATAGACAAAGGAAACATGTTCATCAAGTCATTTGACAAAACTTGCATACATTTGGTGACAAAATACAACAATGACAGTATAGGAAATGAAAATTATAGACCAAATTCCATTGTAAAAATGGATGAAAATATATTAACAACACATTAGCAACCAATCTAGTATTATATTTAAAAATAGCACACTATTACCAATTTTGAATCTTAGAAAGTAAATCAAGTTAATGTATTAATGTATTAATGAAGAAAAATTGTCTGATCACTTCACCAGATGTAGAAAAATTGCTTAATAAATTCAACAACCATTCATGAATAAAGTTTGTCACAAAAATGTAATAATGACTATTATACTTAGTGATGAAATATCATCTTTATCTTTTTAAATTAAGAATGAAGCATTTATAGTCATCACTTAAATTATATTCAGCCATCATCACATTAAGTATTGTCATAGACAGTTGAGTAAAGCAAAAATTAAATAAAATTATTAGTAAAAAACACAAAAATATAAGTCAGTCAGAGAATNGACTATTATACTTAGTGATGAAATATCATCTTTATCTTTTTAAATTAAGAATGAAGCATTTATAGTCATCACTTAAATTATATTCAGCCATCATCACATTAAGTATTGTCATAGACAGTTGAGTAAAGCAAAAATTAAATAAAATTATTAGTAAAAAACACAAAAATATAAGTCAGTCAGAGAATGACAAATACCATATAGTTTCACTCATATGTGGAATTTAAGAAACAAAACAGATGAAAGTTGGGAAATAGAAGGAACAACAAAATAAAACAAGATAAAAACAGAGAAGGAGGCAAACCATGAAACTCTTAACTATAGAAAGCAAACTGAGGAAAGCTAGAGGGGAAATGGGCTAGATAGCTGATGGGTATTAAGGAGGGCACTTGTGGGGATGAGCATTGGTTGTTATACGTAAGTGATGAATCACTAAATTCTGCTTCTGAAACCAATACCACACTATATGCTATATGTTACCTAACTTGAATGTAAACAAAATCTTGAAAGGAAAAAAAAATGTTAAAAATAACACACACACACACNTAAAGCATGGATGATGACAGAGGTCATGATGATGATGATGTTGATGATGAAGGTTAATATGTTACCATTTAGACATGAAAACAGCAGTCTTAAGAATGTCGTGTTCAAATATAATTTCCGATTTACAAATGGAGACAGTTACACTTCCAGAATGAAATGGCTTCCTCAAGCTAACATAGCTAAAATGTAAGAAAAGCCAGATTTGACCCAGGCTGGCTAAATCCAGAGCCTCCTCTATTATCAATGGTAATAGTGGTGATATTTTAAGCATCAAGATTTCCTGTGTTCTCTGCTGAGAAAAATGATTATAATACCTGCCTCAAAATGTTATTGTGATAATTAAATTAAATTTAATGAGATGACATATGTGAATTCCTACCAGGGTAGTTCGAATTTAGATAATAAGAAAGGNGGACTTAGAGGAAACCAAACATTTTTATTAGAAGAGACTAATTCCAACAATTTAGTGGACTAAATACTTATTTTAAAATAATAGAAGTTTAATACCAAAGTAAATCTTAAGAAGTTGAACGATAGGAAACAATAATTACTAAAACAAAAATTAACAGGATGAACTATAAAAGGACATAGAGAGGACCACAAACCAAAAGTTGGTTCTTTAAAGAGATTAATCACATTGATAATTTTTTTTTCTAGAACTAATTTTTAAAAAACAGAGAAAGGGAAAAAAGAAGAAAGAAACAAAAAGTACATTAGGAATTAAAAAAAGAGAAATTTTAATTTTCCTACAAAGATTTCCATGGCCACATGCCTTCAACATAGTTTTACCAAGCATATAAGGAATAAATTTTGTATCAACTCTTCCAGAGTTGTATCTACTACCATCTTGTATCAATTCCTTTCAGAGAATAGACAAAGGAAACATGTTCATCAAGTCATTTGACAAAACTTGCATACATTTGGTGACAAAATACAACAATGACAGTATAGGAAATGAAAATTATAGACCAAATTCCATTGTAAAAATGGATGAAAATATATTAACAACACATTAGCAACCAATCTAGTATTATATTTAAAAATAGCACACTATTACCAATTTTGAATCTTAGAAAGTAAATCAAGTTAATGTATTAATGTATTAATGAAGAAAAATTGTCTGATCACTTCACCAGATGTAGAAAAATTGCTTAATAAATTCAACAACCATTCATGAATAAAGTTTGTCACAAAAATGTAATAATGACTATTATACTTAGTGATGAAATATCATCTTTATCTTTTTAAATTAAGAATGAAGCATTTATAGTCATCACTTAAATTATATTCAGCCATCATCACATTAAGTATTGTCATAGACAGTTGAGTAAAGCAAAAATTAAATAAAATTATTAGTAAAAAACACAAAAATATAAGTCAGTCAGAGAATGACAAATACCATATAGTTTCACTCATATGTGGAATTTAAGAAACAAAACAGATGAAAGTTGGGAAATAGAAGGAACAACAAAATAAAACAAGATAAAAACAGAGAAGGAGGCAAACCATGAAACTCTTAACTATAGAAAGCAAACTGAGGAAAGCTAGAGGGGAAATGGGCTAGATAGCTGATGGGTATTAAGGAGGGCACTTGTGGGGATGAGCATTGGTTGTTATACGTAAGTGATGAATCACTAAATTCTGCTTCTGAAACCAATACCACACTATATGCTATATGTTACCTAACTTGAATGTAAACAAAATCTTGAAAGGAAAAAAAAATGTTAAAAATAACACACACACACACACACACACACACACACCAAAAAATACTATGGTGCTGAGGGTCAAATCACTGGGTTTGAGTCTTATTTATACCAATGTTCTTTAAAGCATGGAGATGATGACAGAGGTCATGATGATGATGATGTTGATGATGAAGGTTAATATGTTACCATTTAGACATGAAAACAGCAGTCTTAAGAATGTCGTGTTCAAATATAATTTCCGATTTACAAATGGAGACAGTTACACTTCCAGAATGAAATGGCTTCCTCAAGCTAACATAGCTAAAATGTAAGAAAAGCCAGATTTGACCCAGGCTGGCTAAATCCAGAGCCTCCTCTATTATCAATGGTAATAGTGGTGATATTTTAAGCATCAAGATTTCCTGTGTTCTCTGCTGAGAAAAATGATTATAATACCTGCCTCAAAATGTTATTGTGATAATTAAATTAAATTTAATGAGATGACATATGTGAATTCCTACCAGGGTAGTTCGAATTTAGATAATAAGAAAGGCTAATTTGCTTATTCTTTTGTTTCCAAATCTAGTTACATGTCACAGAATGAATAAATAACTTTCAAAATAGACAGACTTCCCTCTGTTGGAATATTAAAAATAAATTTTAAAATGTGTATAAAAGTTTCTGTGAAATATAAGCAATTGTCTTGTAAATAATGGTCATTTACCAAAAATGCCACTAAAAATAAAAGCTTAAACTCAATTTTTAATCCATTTGTTAATATTTATCATGAATTTCTTACCATTACATGCCTGGTTTTCATTGAAGAGATCTTTTTTATATTCATTTAGATTCAGCAGCAGGCATTCTAGGTATTGTATGAGTTCTTTGCTTGTTTATTCTCAGAATGTTGTGTGCCCAGAGTTGCAGAAGAGACAACTGAAAAAGAAATTATTAAATTGTCTACTGTAATAGTCACTGTACAAGAAGTAACTGGAGATCTTACTGATATTGGGTTATAAAGTTGAGCACATAATAAAGTCAAACAAAGTGAAAATGCATATTCTTAAGTAAATTTGGCAAAATACTTGAGTTTGGGGAAGAAATGAGCCTCTCATTCCCTGTTCACTAACTCCTTGAGATCAGACCTCCAGCTTTAAACAAAGTGATACAAGGAAAGTTTAGGATTGCCATACCCTTTTTGAATCTTCTCTATTTCATGATGCACCATAAAAATACTTGAGATTATATGTCCTTAAGAAGCCCTTTGAACCTCTTGCCTCATTTGTAGAATGGAGTTTTTCCTCATGGGTTGGGGATCTCAAACAGAACTCCTAACACAAAGCCTGGACTAGTGAAGATGCTTAAAAATCACAGTTACTTTAGTTTCACTGAAACTCCATTTAAGGCACTATTTTTCTTATTCTACCCATATGCATCTATATATTCAGATATGCTTGAAGGGAAAAATCCATTATTTACACCCCTGGATAATTCTATGTTTGCAACTGATTTTTAGGTTAATAATGAGAGCCTAACATGACTTGAAGATGAACTATCTTCTCTACCAAGGCTTTGTACAAAAAAGGCCTGGGATACTAGTAAGTGCCAATGATCATATATTAGTTCGCTTCTGTGAATTCACAACCCTCACATTGTCCTCTGTTTCCTTTACAATCACCTTTAAACTTCTAAGATGTATTACTTAGTTCTTGCAATTGGAAATAATTGGAATGGTGGGAAGAGAGGGCAGATAAATGTACATGCATAAGCAGAGTGAGAAATGGTCATCAGCAGTATAAAAATAACGCTTATCACTAATGGAACATAAAAATGTCATTCACTGTGTAGCAACTTAGCTGCTAAAATTGCTCTGGGGAGGTAGAAGCAACGGCAATTTCCTACCTCCAGGGTGGTCCAAATTTCTCTGGTTGAAATAATCCGTTGCAAATGACTGATTATGAAATCAAAAAGAAATCACTTATGTAGCAGTTAATATTCCTCTTCAGTGGGATAAATTGATCAATAATGAAAGAATATATATATTTTTAGGAACTTATGTGAAATTGGCACATGGGTTTTAATGTGAATTATATTTATTCTTGGTAACTTCTAATTTCCTTCCTATTTAGAAAGATTTAAAGACATGAAGATATTGAGAAAGATATAACCGTTTTTACTAAAAAAAAAGAAAAGTAAATTTTATGTTTTAGATTCAGTCTAATATTCTGCTACAAGTTTTGGTTATTTTTTTATCCTTTTCAGTCCAAAGTGAAAACCAGCTCATGTGTTTTGAAAAATATGTGTATTATTTCTTTAGTATTCATTGTAGAGTATTTAAATAACATCATCTTACATCCCATTAATTTCTAACTGATTTCTGGTCCAGCTGTTAAATTTTGCCTGTTTCCTGCCAGGCAAATGAGTTTTTTTACATTGACTTTGAATTCTCAGGTGGATCTGTATCCAGGAGTTTTAATATGGATCAACAATGAGGAAATAAGCATATCCAAAAGGGATGTATTCTATTCACATTTACTGTAATCTATTTCACTCCAAGGTAGACAGAACTGGACTGGTAACTAAAAACAATTCTTTTTTTCCCCTGGGGGTAGTTAGAGATTTAAATACCAAAAGTGGAGCTACTGGCAGTAAGAATGTCCTTCCTGTTATCATTCTCTGTGTGGTATTGTTTCAGCAAATCATTGATGGCCACAGACAATAAGAATGGCACATTAAGGTGGCATATTTTAAATATTGAGAAAGTATTCCACTACTAAGATTACATTTATTATCCTAATAAAATAGTTGAAGTCTTCTGTATTATGTCAAGGGCTTTTTTTTCTAAACAAATTTGGGAGGACAGAAAATGGTACTATAAATAGATTATGCAAACCAACTTTGTTTTTCATTTAGAGTAGGACATTTGGGTGGCTCCATTGGTTAAGAATCGGACTTCAGCTCAGATAAAGAGCCCTGTGTCAGGCTCTATGCTGACGACTCAGAGCCTGGAGTGTGCTTCAGATTCTGCGTTTCCCTCTCTCTCTGCCCTCCCCCGTTCGCTCTCTCTCTGTCTTTCACTCTCTCTCTCTCAAAAATAAAGAAACATTAAGAATAAGAAACATTAAAAAAATTTAAAAGAGTGATTATTTTGTTATGCCCAGATCGCGATCTCCCCAAAATCCCAAGACAACCAAGGAGTCCGAGTCACGTATGCAAAGGCAAAGGGCTTTATTACGGGCTTAGGCTCGGGCTCCCAGACCTCACCAAAGCAATGGATCCATGCTGAGAGCCCCAAACAAGGACAGAGTAGGGTTTTTATGGGGTTTGTGACGGGGGAGTTACAGAAGTTGTGACATGGGAACAGTGATCCAATCATAATTATACAACATCATTGACAGCGGGTTTGACTATACACATTGTCCAGAGTATTCGTTACTTTTGGCGGGATCCAATTACAGCATTTAGAGTACCTTTAAATTTAACCAATCACTGAGCGAGCCTAGGGTCTTACTTGGCGACTAACGGGTTAACTTTAACATTAGGTAACAGGGTCCTATCTATAGCTTCTATCTCCAGGCCTCTCCCTTAACAATGTGGAGGGTGGTCGCAGGCCTTTCCTGATTGGGGGTTGCAAGGGTGGTTACTCCTGCCTTGGGCAATGTGTGACTACCTGATAGTTTTCCGGGAAGCTGAAACTCAGGCCTTCTAGTTTAGAGGGGAAACTTAAAGCCTGTCATGGAGTCAGTTTGGTTTAGATGTTTAGACTTGTGGCCTTACAATTTTTGGAGGAAAGCCCAACTACTTTTATTGGCTTGCTTATTCCCAGTTGTCTCCAACTCTAATTCTTCCTTATTCAGTTCCTCTTTTAATACAACGTAAAGTTATAAGAGTTTAGACAAAATTGTACCCTGTTGTAAATAAATTCAACCAATACTTAGAGTTATTTAACCAAGTGACCAAATTATAGCCTCCAATAAGTAAGTTCTAATGTTTGCATCTTTCAATCATTTTGCCTTGAGCCAATATAAAGGACCTGCTTTACAGTCAGCCTTTCATTCCAAGAGATTTGCCAAGCAAGTTGATTTTGAATGATCTTGCTAGCAAATATGCATGTTTAACCTTACCAACTACACAGTGTAGAGAAAAGGATTTACTTTAGATGTTCTATTTTGTAGAAAATTCTTTAAAAAGAGGTTTTGAAAAATATACATACTCTACCAGTCAAGAATCAACCAAAATAGGTTGTCTTTGCACAGAATGTGAAACTGTCAAAAAAGTCTTTTATTCCACTCTATTTTCCATGTTTTCGTTTTGTTTGTTTTGTTTACTAGCAAGGCATTCTTGGTTTTAACAATATATCTCCATGAGAGATCCCAGAAATCCATTTACTATAGGACAGTGTACAAAAACGAGAGGCACATTTTTCTGCTCAGGTGAGTGACTACATGATGCATCATCAATAATAGCAAGGTTCTTTTTTATTTCCAGCCCTAACATATTGCCAGACAAGACTCTACGGTCTGTTCTAAAACCTAGCTCTGACAGTGACTTTTTATCCTTGAAAGAGAACAAATCACAATAGAAAAACTGTAATAAAACCCAACAACACCTGCCCGTGGTAAATTGTTGTTAAATAATGATTATAATGATACACTATTATTAGTGCACTTGTATTGCTAGTTAACAATACACAGAAGAAACTTTCAAGGGTGTTCTCTGAAATCTGTGTAAGCTTCCTGCTGGACTGAGAAAGGCAGTTCTGATGGAAGTTTCTGGAAATGCCACCATACCAGTTTTCTTTACCATTCTTTTCCATCACATGACTCATATGGTACAGAGACCTTTGAATTTTTTTTATCCTATGACCCTGGGATTGATTAATACGAAACAGGAAGAGTCTAAATCAAACACACATTTCTATGTTCAAGGTAGTAAGACATTAAGCACATGCATGTGACTTTGGAAGTCTCCCCAGTTCCTTTTCTCCTTTGTAATGTCATATTATTGGAAAGACAATTGTTGTAGCTGTGACCACAGGACCTTAAAGAGATGCCTCCTGAGAGTTATAATTCAGTATCTAATTTTCTATTAGTATAGTTATATAAAAATGATCCTATTAAAAGTATATCTTGATTCACTTGTATTTTCCAATGTCATTCATTTTCCAAAGACAAAAGTAATGAATATAGATTGAAGTATTTTCAGTAAATTATAATACTTATAATTTTAATTAAATATTATTTATAGTATTACTTATGTTACTTAGTAGTACTTAGAACTATTTATAAATAAGAATTATTTAAATGTGTATTACTTGTTATATTATACACTTTTATTATTAATATTGAGAAATACAAGCATTAATGAGCGATAATGGATGGTAATGATAGGAAATATTGTATACGCACATGAGGGTCTGGTATTTGCTATCATGAAAATACTATTAACCTAAAGTGCTTCTTTTATTTGTGTGGCTCCACAGAAGTGACCAAATAGCTTCTCTTTCTGCTTCTTTCACATGGCCTGGATTTGCACTGGATATCATATCTTATGTTATCTTTACGTCAAAGCTGATCCTTAGTTGTTGTTTTTTGAAACAAGAGCCTGCAGATGTACATAATAATCATATATTTATTGATGCACATACATTAAAAATGATCCACATCAATTTTAGTGGCTCTCCAGAGGAACAGGGCAATACATGTAGTGGAGCTTGGTTCAGCTGAACAAACAGCCAGATGATGCCTCCTTTGCATTTTTCCATCTGCTAGGGATTATAGAGTCGAAGGCCTCTATTTGCAGAAGCCAAGAGTTTCAGTGGAGGAGGCACACATGGCTTTTAAGGACTTTGCAAGACATATGCACAGAATATTATAGAGCATAAATGAGGATCACTTAAAATGGGTCTGTGTGAAGGAGTAGGAGGCAAATGGGTTGAATCTTGAAAGAAGAACTGCATTAGCTACATGGACCAAAGGTAGGTGAGCATTACTGAGAGAAGAAATGCCATAGCTAACCCAAGACCTGTGAGTACATGATATATGAAATCAGAACAATTTGATATTGATAAAGTAAAAGAGGCAGCAGACTACGAGAATGACTTGATGAGTATTTTTTACCATTCATAAAATATGAAATATAATAAATAACCATATGTCACAAAGTAGAAATGAACAAAATAATACAGTCAATACAGGCAGAAACTGAGTACAGAGACCTATTTCTAAAAAACAACACTTTTGAGAGGTGCCTGGGTGGCTCAATTTGTTGGGTGCCTGGCTTCAGCTGAAGTCATGATCTTCTGGTCTGGTCCATGAGTTCAAGCCCACAGTCGGGCTTTGCACTGACAGCTCAGAGCCTGGAACCTGCTGGGGATTCTGTGTCTCCCTCTCTCTCTGCCCCTCCCCTACTTTCACTTTGTCTTTCTCTCTCTCTCAAAAATAAACATTAAAAAAAATAAAACTCTTTTGAGACACAATTGAATATAGTAAATTGTACATGTTTAAGTTCTAAACTCTGGTGTGTGTCAACATATGTATTACCATAAAACCATCACCAAATTCAAGATAATAAATGTTACCATCACTTGAATGATGTGATGCACATACAGTATGTAACCTTGTGTTGCATCGCTTCCTTCACTCCGTATAATTTTCATAATATAGTTCTACCATAATTTGTTTATCCATTCACTTTTTAATGATTATTTCCAGTTTGGGGCTATTAAAAATTAATCTGCAATGTACAAGTCTTTGAATGGATATACACTATGGGTATATGTTGTCATTTTGCTGTGTAGATATTTAGGAGTGGAATATATGAGATGGTAAATGTGTGTACCTTTTTAAAAAAAACTGTCTCTTTTAACTGATTATCTACTATCCCTTACCGGTCAAGGGATACCACTCTCCTCAGGAATTTATTCTGTTGGAATAAATGACAGGCACCAATCGATATGAAAAAACTTCTATTCCTTATATAGTAAGGTTTCCTCAAGAATAAGGAACTCAATAAATGCTTACTAAAAAGAAATAAATGAGCCCATGTTCTATTTAAGCTTTAAATTATGCCTGAATAGTTCTGTTGATTAGAATATATTGTAAATAAGACAATTTAAAATCCAGAAGGCACAGGATGCTTTTCTATGAAATAATCTTCACTCAAAGTAGCCATTTATCAAATGCTGATCCTTCCTAGGGACAGAGTCCTAGGATTTTACAAAAAACTGGAAAGAATAATGTCTGTCCTATTGATGGTAGATCATCAACTCCAAGCTCAGTTTTATCATTCACGATCATATAAAAACACATTATATATAACATTAAAGCTAACCAAGATTTATGTTCAATAAAGTGGTTTTTTTAAATAATTTTCATAGCTTTGTCCTATTTGTCATGAAAAATGGAAAAATTAGTAATGTTTAGGACTATAAAATAGGATGGTGCCACCTCTCTGTAGTTTTCTTGTTGACACTTTGATGTCTTTGTAAAACAAATCCTTAAAGAAGTCAACAGATGTGAACTCGTGTTTGTAAAGCAGCTATCTAGGGTTCGTCTTTCACCCAGGGAAAAACCTGTACTGAAATCGGGTGGACTGAAAGAAGGGATACTTATTGAGAGCAAAGTGCTACCATCAAAGGTCATTTTGTAGCGGCCACAATTCCTAATCTGCAACCAAAGTTTATAGCCACACATTATTCTCATCACAGACTCAGTAATATATTCACTAATTTATTTTGACTTGAAAAAGATGTTATTTTCAGGTAAACACACTTTTAATACAATTCATATCTAGGCAGTAGTCCATCTTTCTCTTCCTGTTTTTCCCAATACTTGTTAAGCTAATCTAACCCAAATCTTGTCAAATGTTTTCTGCACAGGCAATCTCCTTGAAAAATTCCCTCCTCATTGAAAATTATTTGCTATTGGCAATAATAAAAAATCACTTTTGTATTTTAAAAATATTTTATTATTTATATTTGATACCACCACTTAAAAAAATGAAACCTATTTCAGACAGAGCATTATTTATGTGTGCCATTCTGAGCTTTCCAACTCCACTGGAAAAAGGTAACATGCAATTCAGTATGAAATAAAACTCTAACAACTTGTTGACTTCCAGTTCTCACTTAACCTGTTCTGTGAGCTTAATGCATTAGAAAAATACTTATTTTAATAGGCATTATTTTGTTTTCTACCTTCCAACCCCAAATATCAAGATGTCTGTCTTTCTTTCTTTCTTTCTTTCTTTCTTTCTTTCTTTCTTTCTTTCTTTCTTCTTTCTTTCCCCAGAACAAGATCAGCTCATCAGAAGAAAAAGTAGGTGCTTGAAATGTAAGATATAATTGTTAAGTATTGTTTAAATTGATAATTATATCATTTAGTTGAAACTTTCAGAGTAATGCAATGTTTGAGGAGCTACTGATTTGTCTTAGAATAGTTGATAGTCACATAAGAGGCTTTAAAATGTTTAAAAGACCTAATTTCCAAACATCATTTTATTGCTTGGAATATGGCCATTGTTGAAATTGACAGCTAGACATTTGGCTCTTGGTTGCTTGTTTAGTGTTTATTTCACAAGGTACTACTTGGTTTTGCCTAGGCTTTAAGCTCTAATAAAAGATTATGGAAATATAATTCGTACCTTATTTCCTAACCTCAAATGAATACAAAAGCAAACATTAATAACACAACCCAAACATTTTCTCAGTGGAAACCCTTTCATATTTTTAAAAGATTACAAATTGACAGATAAATATGTAATACAAAAATGTTGTGAGAAAAGAAATCTGGAAAAAAGATGAAAATAATAAGATAATCTCTAAGAATAAATCAGATTGGGTACATTGAGTATAATTAATTCATCTGCAATGTGTGAAGACTGAATGAGATAATCAATGAGTTCATTTGCCTGAGGCTAAGTGACATGTAGACGGTAGATATATAGATTATTCACCCACCTTTACTAGTCTCTAATCTTGGGTTGTAGATGCACTATATGAATCCAACATATATTATTAAACAAAGAAAATGACAGTGTCCATGAACTCTGTGAACATTCAAATGTATCAGTCTCTCCAATATGTCTGTATAGCTTATCTTTCGCTTCTTCTTTCTTCAGCCATGATTCATTCTAGTTTTGTCCTCTTCTATATGAATTGAAGAAAGAAGAATCAGTACATTTGTTTTGTTTTGTTTTTTTGAGAGGAAGTGGTTAATAGCATGCCAAAGATAGCTAGTTACGCCATTTTGCATTGAGTGGCATCTTGCATGCAGCTGTGGAATAATTGTCTCCATGCCAAATAGTCTGTCAATTTATCATTTGAGAATGGGTTTATTAGCCAGCATAAATTTAGTAACGTAAATCTTGAAATTAGTAGCAAATCACATGGAGGCCTTGGGAATCATTTAACTCAGAATGATAACACTCTATTTTACAAACTCTCATTTTGGAAATAGAGCAGCACACTTTCATAAATGTCTTTCTAAATGACAAAAGTAGGTAGAGAATGCAGGTTCAGATTTATATAAATGTCTAGACTCAAAAGATTATAGGAGACATTCATTTATGTGTTCAAACTTCCAGATATTTAATAACATCATGACATTCAGCAACACTCTTTCTGAATGACTAAGCTAAACCCTAAAGAACCTAAAAACAATGCAGAAGATCTTTGATTTGAGATTCATGAAGAGACAGTCAACAAAAATCAATGACAAAAGGGTGAATAGGTTACCTAATAATAATAATAACAATACTACTACCACTAATAATAATAAACACATCTTAAAAAAAAGAATACTTACAATCCTGACAATTCATTGTTTATTTGTTTGAAATGCCACAATGTATAGACTTATTTTTACTTTATTTATTATTATATTTTAATGTTTATTGTTTCTGAGAGAGAGAGAGAGAGAGAGAGCAGGGGAGTGGCAGAGAGAGAGGAAGCAAAATCCGAAGCAGGCTCCAGGTTCTGAGCTGTCAGCACAGAGCCTGACATGGGGCACAAACTCACCAAACAGGAGATCATGATCTGAGCTGAAGTTGGATGCTTAACTTATTTGGCTACCCAGGAGCCCCTCACCTTATTTTTAGAAGGCAAGCGTGGGTCTCCAGTAAGATTATTGTAGGTATGAAAGGCTGTGTAATGAAAATAGCTTTGTTTACATAGGTTAGACAAGATGAGAGAAAATTAGAAGTTGATTTATTTCATTACATTGCACATTCTATTTGCTTTTAAATAAGTTTCAAAAGCAATACAAATTGCAGCACTTTTAGAATATTCAGAACTGATTCTTCACTGAATGCACTTGAATGTCTTTGGATTCACTCAGGAAAATGTAAGTTGCTCCAAGTACTTTGGGTTTAAGGATTTCAAACAGATTTGCAGGGAAGCTGTCACCAATACAGCACCAAATGTGAAGGGAATGGTTCTCTGGAGCTCACACAGAAACTCCTCTGATCCCCAAGATTTTCTCCAAAGAGCCTTAAACTATCTCTGTGTGCAGCACCTGTGTGCATGAGTCTTGGGTGTTCCTCAACAAACCACCTTGAACGTGACCTCTCATTCCTTCACCTACTCAGTTGCTTGCAAATGTCTCAGAATAATCACCCCTTCTTTTCTTCCAACTTCCAAATGTTGCATGACTGCTTCTCAGTGTTAGAAGAAGAACATTTTGGGAAACATAGTTCCAAATTCTCCTCTGGAAGAAGTGAGAAAGCCTGAGATTTACGTGGTGGGGGTGAAATTGATGCTCTCACCAAGGACATTCCAGTGCACTGACCAAGGACATGAAATCATCACTGCTGTCTGTGAATTCAAAAAGAATAAGTATGCATTTATTTGTATATATAGTAGATAGCAATTATAAATTAATCAACACAAATCTAGAATTTTTATTCGTTATTCTAAAATCCAAAAAATCTCAGAAAGTCCAGGTTTGTTTATGTTTCAAATGTTTTTTTCCTTTTTTAAAAAATGTTTATTTATTTTAGAAAGGAGACCAGGGGAGGGGCAGAGAGAGAAAGATAGAGGGAATCTCAAGTAGGCTCTGCACTGATAGTGCAGAGCCCAATATAGGACTTAAACCCATGAAACATGAGATTATGACCTGAACCAAAATCAAGAGTCAGACACTTAACCATTGAGCCACCCAGGCTCCGCCCCCGACACATGTTTTAGTTGGCAAACCTGACCTGATCTGGACTCATGCTGAATAAACCTGTCCCACACAGATATGGGCAATATCAGCATATATTCTTTATGTATGACACATAAATTGAATATTCTTATTTTTGCTGGAGAATTTTCGAAGTATGTCGTTGTGGAGTTCTGTACTATATCACTTTTTTTCCAGTCAGACAAAACACTAAATTCTGAAACACACCAGGTCTGATTTCCAGAGTGGGATTGTGGACTAATATTTGATTGCTTCTCTCCTTTGTTAGATTTTACTCTACTGAAATAATATTTTCCTTATCATTTAATTCTCAAATCATTGCCTCAAAAGTTGGCACATTACACTTTCATGTGTCCCTTAAATCTAAATAATTTGTCTCTTCTAGAATAAAAATAAAGTGTACCTAAGTTGCATTTATGTGTATTACCTACTAGCACTCTGAGAATATTTGAAGAAAAAAATACTGCATGACAGTTTACCTGAACTTTGCTGGACAAAATAATTGAATTTGTTGTATAACCAGCATATAGAGATTTAGTCTAATAATTCTGACTTAATGGATGTCATTATTATTTAGGATAAGTACAGTTCCATGAACATAACCCTAAACACTATGCCTTTCCTAAGAATTTATGAATGTATTCCATGCATAGTGTTCATAGTTGCTAATGTAGATATTTTCTTTTTTTTTTATTTTTTAATGTTTTATTTATTTCTGAGAGAAAGAGAGACAGCATGAGTAGGGGAGGGTCAGAGAGAGGGAGACACAGAATCTGAAACAGGCTCCAGGCTCTGAGCTAGCTGTCAGCACAGAGCCCGATGTGGGGCTCGAACCCACGAACCCTGAGATCATCACCTGAGCCAAAGTCGGACGCTTAACCAACTGAGCCACCCAGGTGCCCCTGGAGACATTTTATTAATACCTAGAATTTAATTACTAAAGCTTTTTGTATTTTCCTTTAATGTTCAAGCACAATACACTGGTTACAATGAAATGTTTATTGCCTTACATAAAATAGTCAAAATCTCTATTTTTTTCCAATTTAAAATGAAAAAGATGCATCCTCCTTCATAAAATTTTCTTTATTATTGTGTTCCTGCATTGACTATTGAATTGCATATGCAATTCAATAGTCTGTAATTGACAGACATCTGTCACTTTACCTACTATGACCATGCTTTGAGGTAATGGAACCAAAATGTGAGGCTGACTCAGTCACCCAGCTACTGCAAAGGGGAGAACTGTCCCATTGAGAAGTCTTGTCCTACACTGTGTAAATGGTGCATTTTAGTTTTAATTTTTCTTAAGTTTATTTATGTTGGGGGGGAGGGTAAAAGGGGAATGGGGCAGAGAGAGAAGGAGAAAGAGAATCCCAAACAGGCTCCATGTTGTCATCACAGAGCCCTAGGCAGGGCTTGATCTCACAAACCATTGAGAGCATAACATGAGCTAAAATCAAGACTGGGATACTTAGGGGTGCCTGGGTGGTTCAGCTGATTAAGTGGCTGACTTCAACTCAGGTCATGATCTTGCAGTTTGTAAGTTCCAGCACCATGTTAGGCTCTATGTTGACAGCTTGGAGTTTAGAGCCTGCTTCAGATTCTGTGTCTCCCTCTCTCTGTTCCTTCCTTACATGCTCTCTCTCTCTCTCAAATAAATAAACATTAGAAAAAAGAGAAAAATATAAATAAAAAAGAGTGGGACACTTAACCCACTGAGCCGCCCAAGTGTCCTAGTGATACAATTTTAGATTGAGATTTAAGAGTTATTTGCTACAACAGTATGGTCTACCCTAATATTATTAATGTCCTTCTATACAATATCAGCAGCTAATAGAATAACTTATATGGGATAAACGTGTAGATTTAATTGTTGGAAAAATGATACAGTATTATCAATTTTCAGAAATGTTTGAACGGTTAGAAATTGATTACTGTTATATTTGTCATCCTTATGGACTTAGGGGTGAGAGAAAACCTGCTTGTTTGTGTCTGTTTTTGTACTTGTGTTGAATCAGAATTCTACTTTCTATAAAATCTACAGTTGACCACTGCCTTAATTAAAATGAAACCTGTAGCTTAAGAGCATGATAATAATGGCATGGAGGTTAGGCTTACATTTTAAGCAGAATAAATATTTTGTAAGCTGCACAATCAAACAGAAGAAAAGATAATTCATTATCTCTCACTCACATAAAGATAGGATTTTTAAAATTATTTCTGATAAGGTAAGTCCAATGTAGCAGATATTTAAAATTTTTTTCAGTTGAAATTTATAATCTAGTCCTTATGTTTTTATGTTTGTTCACTCTTTATCATAGCTAATGAAAGAAAGATATCTTCTTATTTTTCTTATACACATTCTCCATCNAGAGTTAAGTAAAACAATATATGAATATAATATTTAGTAATAGAAATTGCATTTTTTAAATCTGGAGGAATGTTTGGAAGTCTTCTAGACCAACGTTTCATCAGAATGCTCTTTTAGCTTTTTCATTTAAAAGTCACCAATACTGGAAGACTCTTCAGTCTCAAGGAAACTGCTTCAATTTTCAGAAGAGTGGTTGTTCAGTTAAGTGGATTTTCTCCTAACATGGAGACAAGATCTAGCACATTAAAACTCTTTGCAGTTGGTCCTCAACTCATAGAGACTACAGTACTGTCACCTGCTTCCTACTGGTCAAACTGCTAATATTTGAAAACACTCAGTGTTGCTGTCTATAGTGTTGTACCAGGCCAAGTATATCTTAAGTAACTGTGCATGGATTCAGATTTGAGAGAATTCAAATCCTGACACTACCAGCTAGGAAACTTGGGGCATGCAAATATCTTGCCAGATAAGTAGGTTTAATAGCATGACCTAAATACTAGGATGCTTTGAGGATTAAAAAAAATGTGTGCATTAAGAACTAACCTGACACCCAGTAGGTGCCTACCAAGTATTACAATTATTTTAAATCATCCTTGCTTTGTTAATATCTGATGTCTTCTGAACTCCAGATATTTCCCTCAAATAAGTAAGCCATTTTGAGACATATAAGTAGGATGGCTTCTTAAGTAATTTGGCCCAATCTCTGGGGTTAAAAGTTCTTGACAGTTTTCAATTGCTAGGAATCTAACTTTTGTCCAATGCTGTTAAAATAAAACACTGAGCTCGGAGACTAAGTATGTAGAAGGAAAGAGAATCTCTTATTAATTTATCAAATGTCTCTACCTAAATGTGCTGCCCCAAATACTTCTGCATAGCAGTATATGCTCAATATTGTTCAAAGCAAGTGAGGGAGGCTTCACATCCTGAGGGAGTATAATTTAATATATAGCATGTTTCTAAACTAGGACAGAGAGTAATTTCAATTATTTCAATTTGATTTATGACAAAGATGGTCTTTCACTAAGTAATATTGTTTAATTCAACATCCATAAAGAATAAAATAAAACTTGACCCCAAATTGACACTATGTGCCTCATATGCAAATCACTGGTCAGAAGGAAAAATATCGATGAATTCAACTACATTAAAATGAAACATTTTACTTTATCAATCAGCCCTTAATAAAACGAAAAGCAAAGCTCTGAAGTGGGAGAAGACACTCGTGACAACAATAACTGACAAAGGGAATATTTAGAGAACTTTAACAAATCAGTAAGAGAACACAGCCTAAAACAAATTGAAAAAAATTGTATAAAAGGCTTGAACAAAAATCTCAGCAATTTGAAGATTTGCACAGCCAATTAACATTTGAAAAGGTGCCAAACTCATGAATTTTCAAGAAAATGAAAATTGACACTCCTACAGATATAAGACACAGAAGAGCAAAACCTGATAAACTGGTAGTATCAAGTGTTACAGACTGAATTTCCTCCCCTTAAAACTCATATGTTGGAAGCCCTAACATCCCATGTGGCTGTATTTAGAGATAAGTTCTTTAAGGAGGGAATTTTAGGTTAAATGCAGTCATAAAGGTGGGGGCCCAATCCAACAGGACTAATTTCCTTATCAGAGAGGAAGAGAGGCTATGGGTACTTGTGCCCAGAAGAAAGATGTGAGGACACTGAGAAAGTGGACATCTTCAAGCCAAGCAGAGAGGCCTCAGGAAAACCAAATCTGCCAGTGCCTTGACCATAGACTTTCAGCTCCCAGAAACTGAGAAAATAAACTTCTATTGTTTAAGCCACCCAGTTTTTGGTTTTGTTATGGCGGTTTTAGAAAATCAACATACAGAGTATCAGTGAGAATGTGAGTAACGTGAAGTCTCACATTGAAGTGAAGATTGGAAGTTCTTTTCTGAAAACTGTTCGCGTATTTACAGAGATCAGACTGTAAATACTGCTAGGTCAGTGCTTCTCAACCCAGGGCAATTACTTTTCCCTTCTAGGGACATCTGCTGATCTCTGGAGACATTTTTGATTGTTCCCAAATAGGGGTAGTAGTGGGGTGGTAGTGATTTTGGCATCCGGTAAGTAGAGATCAAGGATGTAGCTAACCATTCTATTCTTCCCAGGATAGCACACCAGAAAAAAATTACTATTTGGCAAAAAATATCCAAATGCGCCTCTGTTGAGAACTTGTCTTAAGTAGAAAACTTATGAAATAGCATGTACCTATGCTCCAGGAGACATGTCGAAGAATGTTGAATGTCTATAATAGTCTATATATTTGGAAGCAGTCCAAATGTCTAATATCTGTAGAGTAGATAAATACATTGTGGTATGTTTACACCTACAATATTCAGGACAAACCACAGCTACTTACAACTCATGATTTTACCTCACAAACATAAAGTTGATCAAAAGAAGAGAGACAGAAAGCAATGCATGCTGTTAGTGTTCAGTCATGTATATGTATGTGAAAAAATAATGAGAAAATAAGGGTGGGAAGTAGAATTCACAAGTTAGTAGAGAGAGGAATGGTAGTCTTAAGGGACATGCAAGGCTTCGGGTATGCTAATAATATTCTTCTTCCTCTCAAGGGAAGCTGTTATTCAAATTGTTGTTTTAAATGATTGAAGTCCATATTTCTATTTTATGCACATTTCTACATGTGCATTATATTTCCCAGTTTTGAAAAATACTTAAAATATATGCATGTAAACATACCCATAAGAAAATTTCAAGTTTATTTTCTTTTTCTTTATTTTATTTAATTAATTAATTAATTAATTTTAGTTAAAATAGCATTATCCACA
>NW_027529597.1:804537-836731 GCF_008692635.1 Crocuta crocuta
TGCACCACTCATTGAATTTATTCATTTCACTCAGATCACAAAAATATTAAAATAATAAATAAGTAGCATATGATAATTACTACTTTTTTTTGCCAAAACCTTTCCTTTCTCTGTATTCAACTAGTCATCTAACATCTATTCATTGTACATTAAGTTCTAAATATTGTGCATATCAAAGAACTGTTAAGTCGGACAGAGATATAGTTCAATTTCTCTAAAATGGAGTAGCTCAGGATTATATTTTGGAACCAAGATTTTGTCCCAGCAGGGACCAATGAAATGTCAAGATGTGTGGTTCTGAATCTAAATGTAGTCAAAGGGGACATTCAGATAGGGGAGAGATCAGAGATTAGAAATTGTTAATAAAAAAAAGCTTCATAGGGAAGTAAAATTTCAACTGGACCAGAGAGGAAGACAGGAGGAAATAACAAGATCAAACAAATTATGATAAATTATCTCCAGGCAACTACATAAAGGTTGGGGATCACTGCTCAAGAGAATCATTTATTAGCCAACTGTTCTTTGTGCATTGAAATAGTACATGTCTTTCCTTAAGTGATGCTCTTTTTTTCAGTTACCAAAGAGAACAGTTTAATGGAAAATTCTTCCTTCGTCTTACACTAGCTGATCCTCAAGTAAAGAATGATGTGTTTTTATAATGGATCTCCTACTAACACAAGTTAATTCCTAAGTATAGAGCAATGTGTTTTCATAATGATTGCTTGAGTTTCCTTAAAAAGTGCATCTGGTTTCATTATTTTAAATGGATGCTCTTAACGTGGAAAGTTATACTTAGAGCTATTTTCTACCTAGGAAACCATTATGTGAGGGGGCTCATTCTTTGAAACTCCAGTTCTCACTGGCAATGGGAAGATGTAAGTTGTCACCAGTGACAGCAGAAGAAATTTTCTATCTTGGAGCAACTGCTTCCACATAATTCTCAAGAGAGAATTTATTATTAATAACACAAGGGGTATCAGACTGGGAATTAATTTCCCTAGGTCCCAGTCTGCCATCATCTAAATGTCTGGCTCTAGACAAATCATTTTATCTCTCTGGATTCCTGATTCCTTTTCTCATCCATAATGGACATGCTCAGATGACCTCTGAGGTCTTTTTCAGCCCTGTAACCTGGACCATGTTGTACTGTATAATGCACAAATAATTGGTGAATTGGGAGCCCCTTTCATAAATGAAAGGTCCTTTGATGTCTACAAGTGAATATGACCATGAAACATGCTAAATAGTGCCTAATGTTGAAATATATTGTTACACATATGCAGCAACCCTTCCCTTTCTTAGAAAATCCAGTTTCCATTTCAGGACTCCTGTGGTTCCGAGGGAAAAAAATCCTTATCTGCCAATTCCAGTAGAGAGGAAGGGATTTAGAACAAAATAAATTCACACACTCCATTATGCTGCCTAATGATTATTTTGATAACACACAGGATGGTCCCACTCCTGACCAGCCAATCACAGGGCTGTTGAAGTCAATGTGAAGACAAATTGTGCTTTCTCTGTCCTGCTGAACATGCACAATGAAGTATATACCACTGAATTTAATAAAATGCTCCTGGAATGTGTACAGGAATGAACAGTTAGGACAGAATAAAAGTCAGGTTTCAGTAGGGTGGTTGAGCTACTTGATCAAGCCTTTACTGGGGCTGATGTATTTGCTTTGCTCTGTATCTGCTTATGTCTTTTTAAAAAATTTATAGCTAAAAAATAATCCAGCTAACATTACATATTTAGCTAGTTTCAGATTTGGTATTTCTGTGGAATATGTAAAGCTCATTTGAATCTTACTTTGTAATAAATATATAAGGTCTTATTAACCAAAGTCTGGCATTGAACTTCCTCTCATTCCATAAGCTATGATTTGGAATCTAATTTTTGTTGAATAAGAAAGAACATTTTTGGTTTAGAATAGCTTAACTTAATTTATTTATTTTTCTCAGTTTGAAGATACAATCATAAACAGTATGGGCTTTGCTATGGGGTATGCATATGGAAAAGAAACATATTGTTAAAAGAGAATCATTTTCTTTGTGAATTATATGTAACACTGGATTGAAAAATAAATATACAGCAGCAGATAGGAAAGTGTGTCTCTTGATTTGGGGGGTAAGGTAGAACCTAGAGAAGATTAGGGGATAGAGGAGGACAAAAATGTGCATAAAGGAATCACTCTTTAAATGTTTAAAATAATTTAAGTTATATGCATACATATCATATATATGGGTATGTATAAATATGTATATATACATGTATGAGTGTACTATTTTGGTTAGGATAGAGTTATAATTTATGTTGATACTTTATTAATTTTATGAAAAATCAATCAATAAATTTAGTCTACTAAACCTGTATGTGTATAGAATAAGATTAGAATATTTTGTCACTCATTACACACATTCCGGAAAGAATCAGACACATTCCTAGCACTTAGAATCACCACAAGAATGTTAAAGACATCAAACTATAATTTTGTGTAATTTGTAAGTAGCAGATGTATTCTAGTGGATTATTAGTGAAGAAAAAAATGAAGGGAACAGAACGTGAAGGTGATGAACTTAGCATGTAAATTAAAAGGTCATAAGCAGAAAATATATTTAACATAGCAGAAAACTCAACTTGTTTCCTTCCTGGCAAATCATGAAAGCATATGTCAGCTTTTATTAACTAAACGAAATGTAAAATATAATGATGGCTTTCAAGGTGTGTCTTCTTTTCCATTTTGTGTGCTGCTTAATTATATTATTTGGTTGATGACAGTCTCGCCAACCTCTGAGAATTTTGTAGTCTGGCAATAGCATCTCCTATCCTCAATGTTTAATCAGCAGCACTCATATTTACATGAAGACTGATTGGAAGAATATTGCTTTTTAGAACTTTGCATTATGGTAATTTTTGCTTAATTCCAATACATTAGTTTGCAGCCAGAATGCCTAATGATTTCTGCCACCTCAGGAGTAGATTGCGCTGCATGGAGGCAGTAATGAGAGTCGCTAACACCCAAAGACACCTTCAATGATGACCTCTTCATATGGACGGAACTCATTCATTCTGCCCATCACTGCATGCGACCCAAAGGCTTTGTCAAATTCTTTTCAGACCTACCATGCTTCTAAGCATTCAGGGCTGACATTACTACAGTGGATAGGAATCACCTGGTTTTATGAACATTATCAGCTTTTTGTTTTGTTTTCATAATACATTGACACATATCAATAGACTGCCTCAGGTTGATGTCTTGCCTCTCCAGTTAAATGATTGTGGCATATATGCTTAAAACAAACAGGCATGCTTAACAATTCAATGCCTCTTCCAAAGAATGTTCTCAAGCCTTTGGTGAAAAAGGTGATCATGAGCCAGGCCTTGGCTACAAAATGAATGTTAAAAAAACAAACAAAAAATCTTGATATCCAATGATTTGAATCATGCACTGTGTGTCCAAGTACTCAAATATTTTCAAATGAGTAAGTGGGTGAATGAAAGTGAATTAACTAATCTGGGTTTATCTGGCACAATTTCCATTTTATACAGTTTGAAACTTTCTCAACTTCCACCATGCTATCAAAAATCAAATTCAAAGAGATTTGAGCCATGCAAATATGCTGCTCTTCACCAAAACTGGCTCCTAAATTAGCACCTATTAGTGATTCTTTTGTTACCCAACCTTTACTATTATGATTACAACAGTTTCATTGTAATACAAATGGTAGATTTTCCTTTTTGTTATTTAAGTTTATTTATTGATGCTGAGAAAGAGAGAGCAAGCATGCATGCATGCATGTGTGAGGAGGGGAAGGGCAGAGAGCGAGATGGAGAGCGAGAGCGAGAGCGAGAACGAGAGAGAGAGAGAGAGAATCACAAACAGGCTCTGCACTGTCAGCACAGAGCCCAACCAGACTCAGGGCTCATTTCCATGAACCGTGAGATCATGACTTGAACCCAGATTAAATGTTAGATGCTCAGCCAACTGAGTCAACTAGGCACCCCCAAATGGTAGATTTTTGACAGATTCATTATGGTCCACAATAACTTTGGTGCACAGATTTTGCCAGAGTGAACCTGGTGATCCCTTTAAGGGTGGCTTCTGCATTAAGAAGTTTTAATGAGATAGTTCAGTTGCTGTGTTGAATCTAAGATGATACACAAACGTAAGTATCGCTGAGTATGGCTGAGATAATGCAGGATTGTTACAGTTCAGTGTGTCCATTTTGGCTTATGATATGTGAAATTCAATTTTTCTGCCATAATTTTTTTTGTTTGAAGCTTTGCAAAAATATCTTTGTGCAGTTCTAACTTTATGAAATCACTGAGCCAACTCTTATCATGTATATACCTTTCTGCCTTATTATTAATCTTTGCCAATAGAATTAGTACTATTTATATCCACTGTAAGTGAAAATGTACATATGCCCAGCATGATTATGTAACATATATAAGGATTATTTGGATGATTCAGAAATCACTTGTTAGTATTCAATTTTGTTCTAAATTTGTATGGAAATGAAAGTATAAAACAATGTGTTCAAGTAGCAACCTGGTTGCTTAGTCAGTTAAGCTTCCAACTTCGGCTCAGGTAATGATCTCATGGTTGGAAAGTTTTAGCCCCACGTTGGGCTCTGTGCTGAGAGATCAGAGCCTGGTGATTGCTTCAGATTCTGTATAGCCCTGTCTGCCCCTCCCCCACTCCCTCAATGTCTCTTCCTCAAAAAATAAATAAACATTAAAAAATTTTAAAAAAACCTTCAGGGGCACGTGGGTGACTCAGTTGGTTGGGCCCCCGAATTGACTGTGGCTCAAGTCATGATCTCACTGTTCGGTTTGTGAATTTGAGCCCAGCGTAGGGCTCGGTGCTGCCAGCTCAGAGCCTGGAGCCTGTTTCAGATTCTGTGTCCCTCATTCTCTGTCCCTCCCCCGCTCACACTCTGTCTCTCTCAGAAATAAACATTAAAAAAATAACTCCAAAGTATAACACGGAGTAGGCAACTATTGCCATTCATAAGCATAGCAGAGCATCTTACATAAAAATAAACACAACCATCGCCATTATCCCAGATTCAAGCTAATATACCATCTGTATGGAGAAATTAGCTGTTTCTGCATCATAATTTTTCCATTTAGAGTTTAATCAGATTGTCTAACATTGATACCTCTGGTACAAAATGTTCATCTGAGGCCCACCATGAAAGTATACCACGTTCCACAGGATAGATTGATTTTTTTCTAATGGGTTAAAATGGATATTTGAGAAATAAATACTTCCATTAAATAAATCCCAGAGCCCACTGGCAACTACTTTATTATTACTTTTTTTTTTTCTAAAAAATGTGAATCTAATTTGCTGTTATAGGAATTGTGGAATAACAGTCTGAAAGAATTCTACATTGAACTATTTGTTCATAAGAAACGAAAAGAAATGTGAAAGATGTTTTGTTGGACTGATAGATTGGTAAATTTTCATCAGATTTTAATGGATATGTTCATTCTAATGGCAGCCAACAAAATTAGTTTTTAAGTGATCAATAATGATCTCTTTTTACGTGATCAATAACTCTCTCTTTTACACATAAGAGGTTGATGAACACTTAAAAGAAGGATGACACCAAGTCCTGTCAAAAATGCACAGCATCATAAATTTATGCATTGCCCAAAGAAGAATAAATTTGTATAACTGTTTGGGAAAACACTTTGGTCGTACCTAGTCAAACATGAGATAGGCATGCCCTATAGTTTAGAAGTTTTACCCACTGGCACATTCATTTAAAACAGTTTAGAACATTGCACTGGTTAATATATACACAGCAATACCATTTGTGAAAGTGAGAACTTATCAACAATTTAAATAACCACACACAGGAGAATAAAAAATAAATTTATAAATGGAAATATTTATATAGAAGTCCAAATAAAAAATTTGGAAATATGTTAAGTAATATGTATAAATATCATAAACTTGTTCACACCACTTAAGGAGGGCTACACATGTCAGCAAGGGATACATGGGACCTTACTTGTATTTCGGTTCCAGCCAGGTTCCAGGGGTCCCTGAAAGATGGATGGTGTCGGCGAGGGAGGGATGAGAGAGGTCCAAGAGTCTTTCTGGTCACCAGGCAGACATCTCTACTCTGACTGGGGCTCAACTTTATTTTATAATTAAGTGTTTGGGGGAAGACACGGAAGTGGCATTTGCCTTACACAATGATTTCTGATGACAAACTTCTTTGATATGTAAGAATTTCCCAGAACATAGATTTGTAGAAGACTCATGCATAACCTTTATCAATAGTGACTGAGGCAGGTGATGTAGATGCTTATTCGATGGGGAAGGAAGGCATCTTCAGCATACCAGACAAAATTTTTAGCATAAAAGGGTGAGGTTACTTCTCTGTGAGCAGGGGTCCAACAGGTCTTTCAGGAAACACCTCTGCTCCCATAATCACCAAAGAAGGTCCTCAATAGGTTCCTTCACAGGGAGCAATCAGCATATTCAAGACCAGAATAAGTCACTCACAAATGTCTTGGGGGGCCATTACTCCAAGGAGAAACAATTGGGTGAGGGGTGGATATCTGTCCTTAACTCTAAATTAGGCTCTTTGTCACAGGGCCAGACTCAATTGTAACTCTTGTGTTCTTAGCCCCATTTATTATGTAAGTCTTGGATCTGCAAGTCCCTTAGGAAGAGCCTTTTGACAATCATTCACAGTGCTTTCATCTGAAGTCTCTTTTGAAAAGGCAGGAATATGCTTTTCTTTATGAACAATCTATGGGGAATATCGGTCTGATCTGGAATTTTGTGAGGCCTGGTCAATACCCGCAGGCTCATTTCCAACATGAGCCAGTAGTAGCAGAAGGAGATACCAGTTTTCGTTTCTCCCATGGCAGGAGCTGTGCAAATGCTGCCGTTTCCTCGTTGTGACTGTCATCCAGCGAGGCCAGTGCAGCTCCCAGCAGTATTTGTACCTATTTGTTTTTTAAAGGTGTTCAATAATTATTAATTATGTAATTTATATGTTTGAAATAATTCATAATAAATTGTGTTGTGATTTACCTGTAGGCAAAATTGGAAATCTTCTTTGCTGCAGTTAATGATTAAAAAAAATTAGTGTTTATTTCTTTTTGAGAGAGTGAGCATGCACATGAGAGCAGGGAAGTGGGGAGGGGCAGAGAGATGGGGAGGCAGAGAATCCTAAGCAGGCTCCACCCTGTCAGCACAAAGCCTGACACAGGGCTCAAACCCACAGACCATGAGACCATGACCTGAGCCAACATCAAATACTCAATCAACTGAGCCACCCTGGCCCCCCTCTGTAGTTCATGATCAACTGAAGAAATTCCAGATCAGAAGTGCCCTGACTGATCACATAGATTAACCATAGTAACCTACGGAGACTTTGGGTTTCCAGCCAATAAATTTGGCCACCTTAGGTGTTACCATTGTTTGAACAGACTATTTTAAAAAGACTGTTTTAAAAGGTCCTCTAATTGATTACACAACTATAAAATACTCATCCCGATAGCAGCAAAGACAGGACATTTTAGACTCAGTGTCTGAATATTTAATAACCTATGGGAAGCAGGGAATTGCAACAAAGGCTGTAATAAGGAATCATAGAAATCAGCTAGAAGGGCAATGGACACTCCTTATTGATTATGTAGTATATAAAGTGAAAAATAAAAAAATAAAAGGTCCCCCATGTTTTATTATCTCCAGGTGTTCATCTTCAAACCCTACCACCAGAATAATATTTCTAAAATCCAATATATTGCTCTGCTTCACACTCTTTATTCACTTCCCATAACCAACAGGATCAAAGAACATATTTTGTGTGCTATTATGGCTATCCATCATGTTTCCTCGCCTGCTTTTCCAGCCCATCTCTCTGTTGGAGGTAAGTCTGTGTCCACATCCTTCCCCACAGTGATCCTTTAGCTTCTCCTAAATTACTTATATTGAATTTGGTGTCCCACGGCTGTGGGTGTACTTCTCTCTTTGCTGCTTTTCTCACCTTCTATTATTAATAAATCCTTTATTTGACAAGATTGACCTTGACTATCACTCTTTCCTCTAATCATTATATTGACAGTTAGATGTTCTTTCTCTGCTTCAATAACATGGTGTTCAGGTCTTATCACTGACCTTAACACCTATGTGTCATTATAAGTTCTGCGAGTCAGATTGTTACAACTCACATTCCTGCCAGGCACAGGTTAAAACACAGAAAAAGTATGCTTAGAAAATATTTATTATAATAATAATAGAGTCAAAGATGTGATATCACCATTCAAGGTACAGATACTGCTGCCTGCTGTCCATTTTATACCTCTCATTTCTGTTCAGTGAGCAGAGCAGGGCAGCCATCTGGAAGGATGGCGTGTTGATCGTCTCTCCCACTGTATCAAGAGAATTGTGTTGGCCTTTTCTGCTTCTTCTACAGGTTCTTGCATCTACAGATGCAAGAACAAAACTGATGAACAACCTAATTGAAGCCAACCATTGGCTGTATCCAAGGACTTAGAGGAATGAAATTATCACAGACACGGAGAGTGGGTGAGAGCAGAGCACTTAGAACAGGATACAGTTCTATTTCTACCATTAATTTCTAGAGTAGGACAATCATCAATTTAAATGAATTTTCTAAGTGTTTATATTTTTCCTTGACAAAGTGGGGATAGAAATAGCAAATACAAAGCTATGGATTAAGGAATGAATGATTGTATGGTATTTAACAAAGTAGCCAGTAAATTGAGAGCATTCAGTGCACATTGGGTGTGTGTTTTCCTTGCTGTTATGGTATACCCAGCAGTTGGCTGTGGTGCTAGAGACAGAATGGTCTCTAGAGTGTCTTCTTTTTACTAAGCTTTGTAGTAGCAAAAATGTATTCCAGGAAGAATTCCAAACATTCCAAACATATTTTTTTAAGTTGATAATGAAAAGACTGAGGTTTTACCTCATTTTACCCATGAGGACATAGAATTATTTGCCCCAAATCACAGAGTTACTGTAAACTTCAAAACTAAGCTAGTGGGTTTCATGCCCACACTTTTGACCACAATGTGATATCTCTACTCCTCTTCGTCGGCAGCACTTTTTTACAGGAGTTGAGGAATTGTGTATGAGTAGTAGATATAGAAAGAAAACAACCATTCTCTTATTTCCCCCTTCCTTATCCCCTCTGCTGATAGAAAATTAATGTTGCACAACCACCTACATTATAACAAAAAGTAAAAATGAAGTAGTTGAGAGAATTTTCCTGTGAGCATACAGTTTATTAATCCTCTTGAAAATACACATATTCCTTTTGTCATGCACTGGATGTTAATATCTACAGAGAGATCCAAGCTGAGTGAGGAGCTATAATATTTTCAACAAAATAAATACAGGCGTCTGAGCTATTGAGGTACTCTTTATTTATCTGACAGAAACACTTTTATTGGTAATGCATGGCAAATCTCCTTGGCAGCGTTAAAACAATTTAATGGAACCAAGTTGTTTCCTATCATAGTTTAGATAACATGGTAACTTAAATTTTTGCAATATGTGTCACTTTGAGTCTCATTATGGGGCAACGATTTCAGTTTATAACTCAGTTCTTTTTGCTTTAATAGCATGAAAGAAAACACTGCTTATTAAGAATCATGGTGCTCCAAATTAACTTTTTCCTCCAGCATAAAAGCCCAGGCTATTTCTTCACTTTTGACTTTTGTCTGAATTGAAGAGATTCTTATGATGGTGTTAAAAGATTTTATCACCCCACAAGAGCTTCAGCTGGATGATTTAAAGCAAAAGCAGGCCAATTGATGGCACGGATTAACAAGAAAAGTGGTCCCTGTTTGAAACCAATGAGTTACTCACATTGGAGATAAGGTATGGGCCTAACCAAAGGCACTTTGCGGAACGTATCAGTGAAGATGATTTGGAAATAAATCTTGTTCCTGAGGGGTCCTCTCTTGTCTCCCTTTCCCATTTTTGTTTTAATTAAGTTTCCAATTTTCCCATTTATAAGTTCCTATAACATTAATTCTTCAACATATAGGGATGTTGGATACTCAATAGCATCAGAGGTGAGCATTTAAAGGTCACACTTAAACAGCACTTAGAAATTAGTATAATCTGCAAATTAAATTAGACCCCCAAACCAAAAGCCTTTTTTTTAAAACTGTAGGTGATGGTTCATTATAGCTTAATAAATGGGTCACAAAAGATGAGAATGCAAATAATGTTAGCTGATTTTAAATCCAGGTAGCTTAATTCCGAATGTTATGTTTCATTACGAAGCTATGCTTTTCCCATTAAGTAATTCATATCTCATGAATACAAAATATTTCCTTTTCTTCTTATTGCCTGTCTTTATGCTTTATAACAAGGAGTATTAAGGTTACCACATAAAATATTAACAAGTCAGCTCCCAGAAATTCCAAAAATGAGTAACAAGTGCCATGAACACTGTAAAAAGTGGCAGCGCAGGAGAAAGGGCAGTGACAGAAAATAATGATAAGAAAAGATTGTTGGAAAACCCAGGCAACCATAGATTCAGAAGCTTATTCTCACTTAGCCTTTTTAATTTCATAGATGTTTGCTCGTATCAGAGAAATTGAAGCAAATTATACAACTGGGTTCATCCAGAGTTTAATGCAATATTCCTTTATTCACTTATTTCTATAGTGAATATTTGTTAAGCATCCATATAGGAAAAGCAGTATCCTCGAGTTCTAATGATAAATGTGAGAAAATAGACACATAGGGGCACCTGGGTGGCTCAGTTAGTTAAGTGTCCAACTTCAGCTCAGGTCATGATCTCATAGTTTGTGAGTTTGAGCCCTGCATCGGGCTCTGTGCTGACAGCTCAGAGCCTGGAGCCTGTTTCAGATTCTGTGTCTCTGTCTCTCTCTTTCCCTCCCCCACTCACACTCTGTCACTCTGTCTCTCTCTTGCATGCACGTGCTCAAAAATAAACAATGTTAAAAAAATTAAAAAAAGAAAATAGACACATAAAAGCACAAAATAGGACTTGATGGGCTTGACAATGTTCATGGCAATTCGGTACACATGGGGAATAATCATAAGATGTTGTTGTTCCCAAAAAAACCAAAAATACAAAAGAAAAACCCAACCAAAACCACAGCATTTAGTAAAAGACAAGCCTAAAAAGATTATGAAAGATTGTGACATGCAAAGTTGTGGAGGGCTCTCATATTCCACAGTAAAGAATTTTTTTTTTTCTATCCCAGGGGTAAGATGGAAGTTCTTAACTGAGAATAGAATGATGGAATCAGCCAGAGTTGAGGGACTGAAGCGAGTCCATATTCTGAAATACAAAATTTCCTTTTATAATTGTAAGAAAATTCCTGAACTGTATGGCAGATCATTAAAAAATATAGAGATGTCAAATTATTGCATTGCACTAATTGGCTTCATAGCTCCAAGGAGTATTCAATCATAGACTATTTTTGAGCAGTTGGTGCCATATGCTGATGTACTTATTTGGTTACATATGCTAGTGCTTGATTCAGCTATTCAGACTGGTCAGACCATCACTTCAGTAGAGTGATATGGCCAGGAGCCAGACGGTAGAGGTTTCAAGAGTGAGCAGTTGGTGATGAAAAGGCAATAGCATAGGTATCTTGATATATTTTTTAATTATTTTAGAAAGAGAGACAGAGCATGAATGGGGTAAAGGAGAGAGAGAGAAAGAGAGAGAGAGAGAGAGAGAGAGAGAGAGAGAATCTTAAGCAGGCTCCACGCTCAGCACGGAGCCCAATGTAGGGCTAAATCCTACAACCCTGGGACTGTAACCTGAGCAGAAATCAAGGGACGCTCAACAAACTGAGCCACACATTGTCAAGCTCATCATGTCCCGAGGTAGATTGATTTTCTAGGTGGTTTTGAAACAAAAGTATGGGAGAAGCAATAGGAAAATAGTGGGAGTTTATAAAGAGGTATTTTTTTTTTAATTATTTTAATGTGAGACAATTGAGTGTTTCACACAGCCACTGGGAAGATCTGTTACCAGAGTGAGGTTGGATTCACAGGGAGAACAGAGATAACCAAAGCTACTACCCTGTGCTAGTGAAGCCAGCAGGATTAACATCAGATTTACCAAAAGCAAATTCACCCTAACAAAAGAGGAGAATGGTAGAAGGGCACTCATGTATTTGGTAGTAAAGTAAAGGAGAATTTGAGATACATAATCTGCAGAAAATGGGCAAGTGAGAGAATATATGGCAGAGACATTTGAGAAGAGTGAAAAAAGTTTGAAATAGACATATTTCATAGTAAGAGGTCAAGCTGACCTGAGAAACAATTCAGTAGTCACTGCCAACTAATGATTATTTAAAATTATTTAATATCACTTACTTAAAAGTTGTGAACTAAACATAAATGCTGAGTTTTAAGTGGAACAGCAAGTTGCCAAATTATATCAACTGTATTTAACTGTCTAAATGTCCACAGAGAAGCCAGACAGGAAATATATCAGGATATGAACACTGACTGACTCAGGGATGTAGAAATACAGACAAATCTTTTTTATTTGTCTTTACAATCCTTAAATCTTATGTATTTCTGAATTTTTCAAATGTTTTCAATGAGTATGGATTTGATTTGTATAGATTTTATTATTTATATTTCTTACCTGCACCAAAATTCATTTATTCACTGTTGTACTTCTGCTTATTTTCCATTTCATAAACATTATAAATGATGACCATCTTCATCAAAACTCATAAAATACCTAGGAATAAATTTAACCAAAGAGGTGAAAAATCTATACACTGAAAACTATAAAAAGCTTATGAAAGAAATTGAAGAAGACACAAAATAAATGGAAAAATATCCCATGCTCCTGGATAAGAGGAACAAATATTGTTAAAATGTAATACTACCCAAAGAAATTTACATATTCAATGCAATACCTATCAAAATAACACCAGCATTCTTCACAGAGCTAGAACGAGCAATCCTAAAATTTGTATGGAACCAGAAAAGACCCTGAATAGACAAAGCAGTCTTAAAAAAGAAAACCAAAGCTGGAGGCATCACAATGCCAGACTTCAAGATGTATTATAAATTTGTAATCATCAAGACAGTATGGTACTGGTGCAAGAACAGACACTCAGATCAATAGAACAGAATAGAGAACCCAGAAATGGACCCACAAACATATGGCCAACTAATCTTTGACAAAGCAAGAAAGAATATTCAGTGGAATAAAGACGGTCTCTTCAGCAAATGGTGCTGGGAAACTGGACAGTGACATGCAGAAAAATGAACCTCGACCACTTTCTTACATCATACACAAAAATAAACTCAAAATGGATAAAAGACCTAAATATAAGACAGGGAGTCATCAAAATTCTCAAGGAGAAAGCAAGCAAAAATCTCTTTGACCATGGCTGCAGCAACTTCTTACTCAGAGGCAAGGGGAACAAAAGCAAAAATGAACTATTGGGACCTCATGAAAATAAAAACATCTGCACAGCGAAGGAAGCAATCAGCAAAACTAAAAGGCAACTGATGGAATGGGAGAAGATATTTGCAAATATTATATCAGATAAAGGGTTAGTATTCAAAATCTATAAAGAACTTATCAAACTCAACCCCCAAAAAACAAATAATCCAGTGAAGAAATGGGCAAACGATACGAATAGACACTTCTCCAAAGAAGACATCCAGATGGCCACCTGACACATGAAAAAATGCTCAACATCACTCATCATCAGGGAAATACAAATCAAAACCACAATGAGATACCACCTCACATTGGTCAGAATGGCTAACATTAACAACTCAGGCAACAACAGATATTGGCGAGGATGCAGAGAAAGAGAATCTCTTTTGCACTGCTGGTGGGAATGCAAACTGGTACAGCCACTCTGGAAAACAGTATGGAGATTCCTCAAAAAATAAAAATAGAACTACTCTATGACCCAGCAATTGCACTACTAGGTATTTATCCAAGAGATAAAGGTGTGCTGTTTTGAAGGGGCACATGTACCCCAATGTTTATAATAGTACTATCAACAATAGCCAAATTATGGAAAGAGCCCAAATGTTCATTTATGGATGAATGGATAAAGAAGATGTTATTTACAATGCAGTATTACTCAGCAATTAAAAAGAATGAAATCTTGCCATTTGCAAGTATGTGGATGAAACTAGGGAGTACTATGCTAAGCAAAATTAGTCATTCAGAGAAAGACAAATATCATGTGACTTCACTCATATGAGAACTTTAAGACACAAAATAGATGAACCTAAGGGAAGGGAAGCAAAAATAATATAAAAACAGGGAGAGGGACAAAAACATAAGAGACTCTTAAATATGGAGAACAAACAGAGGGTACCTAAGATTCTCTCTCTCTCTCAAAAAAAAAATGTATATGTTAAAAAATGATGGACACCTTTTGTACAGGTTTTGTATACATGAGCAAGAATTTCTTACAGGTTATATAGTAGAAGTTTATTTTTAGGTCATAAGATATGCCCTCTTTTCTTGTTAATATATTTTGAAGTTTTAACAACCCTAAAGCTTCAGGTAATAAAGTTACAAGCATACATGTATTCACTAACCTTGAATTAGCTACTGTTTAGAGTTAGCCCTATTTCTTCAGATAGTTTAAAAAATTTTTTTTAATGTTTTATTTATTTTGGAGAGAAAGAGAGAGAGAGAGATAGTGTGAGCAGGGGAGGGTCAGAGAGAGAGGGAGACACAGAATCCGAAGCAGGCTCCAGGATCTGAGCTAGCTGTCAGCACAGAGCCTGATGCGGGGCTCGAACCCACAAACCGTGAGATCATGACCTGAGCCGAAGCCGGATGCTCAACTGACTGAGCCACCCAGGCGCCCCCAGGTAGTTTAAATAGTGAGGCCGGTGCCGGTACTGCTAAACCCACCTTGTTCCCCTATGCAGTCTCATATTTCTTCTTCCCAGAAGCAACAAGCATTATATTACATTTAGTGAGCTTCATTCCTATTGTTTTAATTCTAGTAAACATTTAATAATCCATAAACAATATAAAGTACAATGTGTTTTGTGGTATGTTTTAAAATTTACCTAAAGTCTTTTATATGGCATATAGAATTTTGCACTAGAAAATTACATAAGGGGCTTTATTGCACCATTGTAGGTAATCAAAAACCAAGTTAGAAACTACTTCAGTATATGTTGACATAGGAAGAAAAGAAAAAAACTGGTTTATGTATACAGTGGACTATTCTATAGTGTCAATGAATGAACGAGATCTATATAAATCAACATAAAGAAGCCCTGTAAATATAATATTGATAGTGTTCTTTTTGGTGATAAATAAAACAAAACAAAACATATATAGATAAATATGGTATTATGTATGCCCCCTTAGAGGTCTTAAATTAGTAGACAATGTTCATCAATTGGTGTGGTATTTACCAAATTATTTCTCTAGGTTATGTTATGCTTTGGTCCTCAAAATTTGAGACTTAAAATACCTGTGTTTGCTTTTCCCTCTTTCTGTAAATAATTGTTTAATGCTTGCTTACTATTGTCTCCTCTAACCTTTTGTGCAGATCATTCCAATATATAAAATTCCCTCCAATGTTTGTTTCCTACAGTATTCTCATTTCATTTGTTAAACCAAAATTCAAGGTTCTCCTCCAAAAACAGGATTTTTCTTGCATTCTAAGAATGGCATGGCATGATCTCATTTTCCAGCATCTGAGCCTTTGTGTGTTTACTACTGACATGCCAGATATTTGTGTATAGAAACTTGTAGACTGAAGGCAAATCTCTTCCTTACTCTCTAAGTCAGACTACATTAAACTCAACTTGACCCCAATAGATTGTAAGTGTTTCAGTGGGGGAAACATGATCTTATAATGTCAATATGCCCTCAACTAGTGGTCACACACTTCAGTGCTGTGTTGTGCTGATCTAAAGATACTAACATGAAGTTTTAAGACTTAGAAAAGGAGAGTGCTTTTTATTACTCAATTTGATTTGAATAATTCCCATCTGTGCCTTGAGAAAGTAACTTGTATTAGTTAGCTGTTGCCTTGATCATCCTGTACTTAATGCGTTGTGCGTTAGCTGCAGCTGCTCTGCCCTCATCTGTAGAGTTACAGGTTGGTGCGTAGCTCTGCTTCATGAATTTTTGGACCCAGGATGGTACTGTAGTTACCATGTGGGGTATATTCTCATAATAGATATGGAAGCCCGAGAGGGTTCCAGTGACTTCCTCCACTGTGTCCTAGCATCCTCCTGAACAGGGCATCTCTCAAGGCTAGAGCCAAAATGGAGGAAGTAGAGTATAAAGAGAATGAAAAATACACAGAATAATCTGCCTGCCACGAGGTCACGCAAACAGTATGGATGTATCATCCTGTAAGAGTGAAAAAAATTGAGACCAATAATTCAATCGATTGTGGAGCTCACTTCCTGCTTGCTGAAAGAAAATACTGTCTCTGCTGAACACATGGATTTGTAGACTCTCTTTTGTCAGAGAAGAGAAACATTGTAAGCCAACAGGCTTTCTTCGTTAAGACAAAAAGCTTTCCTCAATTGCCAGAAAATGGAGTTTACTTCCAGAACCCAAGTATAGCAGAGTAATCTTTTCATCTCAGAAAACTGGGAATTCCGAATCTGTTTTTTTTTTCCCAATAGAAGAACTCTATTTTAGTCCTAATTGTCTGCTTTTGAATCCTGTTTTAAATCACAAGCTCTTTCAAGTCCTCTTGGAAGTAAGAAGGGTTTTTGAAACAAATAAATTCTGGTTTGTGGGTAAAATAAATTATTGAGCACTTTAATAAGTAGGAGAGTAGCAGATCAAATATATATCAGCTTCCAGAAATTCTTATAGGCAAATGTTGGGAAGAGAGAGTGGCCTCTATGAGGATATTCACAGAGAGCTAGAACAATATCTATGTTTTATTTTAAGGTAATGCAATGTATTCCTTCATATACTCAAATGTATCATCAAATTCCCTTAGATATGTGGGAGTGGAGCGGAAAGGAGACGTTTCGTGATTCCATGGTCACTTGTCCCAGAGAGGGTTTGTCTTTGCAAAGGTGTCCAGGAATAATGGTCCACTTCAAACCTACTAATTTTATTAGAAAAAGATTATTGTTGCACTGAACCTAATAATTAGAAATAATAATGGTGAAATAGTAATATAACTGTACCCTACAAAAAAGGCTGTTGCAAATTCTAGTGGCTTTCCAAATTTAAATAAATGATGAATTTATTTTCCTTCTTTCTCAAGGGAAAATTCATTAGGAGAAGTAAAAAGAATAACGAATTGGAATTCAAACTTATAGTTTAAATGTTTGGTGAAATCCCCTCTCGATGAGTTATCACAATTTACATACTGGAATATTTTTTTTAAGTTTATTTACTTTTTTTGAGAGAGAGCAAAAGAGACAGCATGTGTGTGGGAGGGGCAAAGAGAGAGGGAGAGAGAGAATCCCAAGCAGGCTCTGCACTCTCAGCACAGAACCCAATGCAGGCCTCAAACTCACAGAACCCGTGAGATCATGGCCTGAGCCAAAACCTGGGGTTGGACACTTAACTAACTGAGGCACCCAGGCACCCCAATACTGGAATTTTTAATATATTTCTTCATTTAACAAAAACTTATTGGGAGCCTATTATATACCATATATACATAAAGAATTAGACAAGGCACATAAAGTCCCTATTCTGTGTGGGTAAGGCACACACACACAAATATGTATGTAAATAAGAAATTATCAGGTAGTTAAAGGTAATAGGACAAAAACTAAACATAGTCATATTGAAGAGCCAAAAATTAAGTCCTCCATTAAGAGCAACCTCGGGCTGCACGGAGCCCCAGTCCCAGTTCCAGAAAAAGCTTCAGACTGTTCAAAGCTAAAGGCATCCTTGGACTGCCCTTAGATTAGCTAATCAAAAAAACATTCTTATGGTCTGAGTCAAGGCTGGGAACTGCAGATACAAACTAGCCAATTTCTCACCGCTTGCCTGAACCCCACGTGGGCCCTTTGAACTCACCTCATAATTGGTCATTTTCAAAGGATTCTCCAAAGTCATGATTGGGTCCCACCAAAAGTAAGGAACACCTCACAGATACTGAATGGTCAAAGCTGTTACCAGGGGTGCTGTACAATTGTAATTGGTGCTTATGTGATGATGCTACATGTACTGTAACACCTCCATCCCTTACTCCTTAAAAACCCTGTTCGCTATTGTTCTTCGCTTCACCTCGCTGCCACAACACTGGTAGGCGGGTGAGCCCCTGCTCGAGCTTGTAATAAAGACCCTTTTTTATTTGCATCGGTGCCGGCTCCTTGAAGGTCTCTGGGGACTCGCGATTCAGGCACAACAATATAACTTGGGTTGACTGAGACTCTGGTTAAGAAATGGTATCTAAATGTAGAGAAAACAGATGACCCTAGGGCAGAGCATCCCAGGCAGAGGGAGTAGCTAATACAATGGCCCTGGGGAAGTACTTTGCACTACCAAGTTCAAGGCAAGGCTGTGATGCAGAGAGCAGAGTGCAGAGTGGAGGCAAGGGCTAGTCCTGTGGAGCTCCCATGAGGACCTCAGGTAAGAATTGCAGATTCAGTGCAAGCACAAAGAGAGACACTGAAGGAGTTTGACCAGGCAGTGGGGTGCTGTAAGGTACATATTGAAAGGATTACTCTGGCAGCTTGCTCTATGGGATATAGACCCAGGAAAGGGTCAAGTGTGGATGTCCGAAGTCAAGAGACTGATTAGTCAAGTAGGGAAGATATGACAAGGCTCTGGTTAATTGATACACTTTGTTTAAAAAATAAATAAAAAACAACAACTTCTAAGTAATTCACTCTGGGATTTAAAGTGGGAAACAAATGACCTAAGACTACTTATTATAAATAAATAGAATAAGGAACATGATCTATATTATGTTTTTTATATTTAAGTAGAATATTTTGATCACTAAAATTGTTTTTTTTTTTTTAATTTTTTAATGTTTTTATTTCTGGAGAGGGAGAGACAGCGTGAGCAGGGGAGGGTCAGAGAGAGAGGGAGACACAGAATCCAAAGCAGGCTCCAGGCTCTGAGCTAGCTGTCAGCACAGAGCCCAACGTGGGGCTCGAACCCATGAACCGTGAGATCATGACCTGAGTTGAAGTCAGATGCTTAACCGACTAAGCCACCCAGGCACCCCACCAAAATTGTTTTAAAAGTAAATATTTTAGGGGCACCTGGGTGGCTCAGTCAGTTGCACTTGGAGCTCTTAATTTTAGCTCAGGTCATGATCTCATGGCTTGTGGGATGGATCCCACTGTAGGGCTCTGAGCTGACCCTGCGGAGCCTGCTTGCGATTCTCTCCCTCCCTCTTATCCTCTCTGCCCCTCCCTTTCTAAAAAAACTAAATAAATATTACTCAATAAATAGATAAATAAACATTTTTTTAAAAGTAAATATTGAAGAGCCTTCGGTTTCCAGTATCACATGTAAGTCACCATTCAGTCCTAACAATAAGTAAAAATCTGCCAGGCTGAAGAATAAACACCTCTTCTTAGATCCTTGAAAGGAGTGAGGTCACAGGGCAAACCACTGCCACTAAAACTGAAGGCTTAGGAGTCTAGAGAGGGTCACATCTTAGAAGAGAGCCGAGACGTCTGCAGGAAACAGTGCCTGGTTAGGGAAATCTGAAACGTAATTGGAGACTTTCTGGAGGCTCACTGTGGGCAGTTTGAGAGTTACAAACTCCAGGGAGTGCCCAGTCATAGGGCGGCCCCCATGCCTCTGTGAGACCTCTTCAAAGAAGTCAAAGGTCTCAAAGCAAATAAAGAAGTGAAATCCCCTGGAGCTTCAGCAGGGGACAGGGAAAAGGAACTGTTTTGAAATATACCAGAGAACTTTGTGCTTAAAAAGTCTGCCCTCAGAGAAACTATTTAAACAGATCCTAAACTTCTGGGATTTTATCAGAGCTAACTGACTTCAGGGAAGGAAATTACCCAAATTCAGGCCACACCAGCCATACTGTCCCACCGAAGGGAAGAGGAAAAAAAAAATTAAAAACACTTGTGAGATTCATAGTCCAGAGACAGAGACTCACTAAGAGGCCCACACCTAATCATAGAACTCTAGAATGCTTCCCCTCCCCCAACACCTCACCATCACATGACACTATTCAAGTCTTACTTAAGGGCATTTATTTTACTTGGTAGATCATATCTGGCTATTACAAAAATTACAATGCATACCAAAATGCAAACACACACACACACACACACACACACACACACACACACACACACAGCTTGAAGAGACAGAGCAAATATTGGAAACAGACACATTAGTATCATTGGAATAATCAGATTGGGAATTTAAAGGAATTATGATTAATATAAGAACAGATGGGGAAGGTATACAGAACGATGGAAATCCTAAGAAGAAATTAAAAAGAAATGCCGGACATAAACACAGTAACAAAGATGAAGAACATCTTTCACGGGCTTGTTAGTAGTAGACTGGACAAGGCTGAGGAAAGATTCTGAGCTTGAGGGCATCTCAATAGAAATTTCAACTGAAAAGCAGGGAGAACAAAGACTGAAAAAAAAAAAAAACCCAGAACAGAATATGCAATGACTGTGGGGCAATTGCAAAGAGTATAACTTATACATAATGGGAATACCAGCAGGAGAAGAGAGAAAGGAATAAAAGAAATATTTGAAACAATAATGACTAAAAACTTCCCCCAAATTATTATCAGACCACAGCATGATCCAGGAAGCTCAGAGAACACCAAGCAGGATGAATGCCAAAAATACTATACTTAAGCATGCCGTTTTCAAGCTACAGAAATTTACAGATTTTTTAAAAATCTTGAAAGAAGTCAAAGGGAAAGAAAAACCTTACCTATACGAGGAACAAAATTAAGAATCACATTCGACTCCTTAGAGCCATGTAGGGAAGAAGAAAATGAAGTGAAATATTTTACGTATTGAGAGAAAAAAATCCTACCGATTTAGAATTTTGTACCGCATGAAATTATTATTCTAAAGTTAAGAAGAAATACAAACAAAACTGACATTTTTTTTTTGACATTTACCTGTTTGGACTTTCCCAGACACATCAACGAATATTTTATTTTGTTTGGCTTCCTTTTCTCTTTCCCCCTCTCTGTCTTTGTCTCTTCCTCCACTCCCGTTAACCCCTCTAATGTCAAGGACACAGCATGCTCACAATGGAAATCTTTTGCACTATCTCATTAGAAAATGTGCAAGAGATATAAATATTAATCTGGTACCATGTAAAATCAGCTTGTACTTAATTCATTTTCTTCCTCTGATTGTGTTGTCTTCTTAGCAGGAAGAATAGAAATGCCTGATATAGTTTATTTAAATTTATGCCTGGATGTTCTTTTCAAATATATAATCCAAAATATGTAACTAAAACTTATCAGATCTTAGGCAATAGAATATTCATCCTCCCCAGTATGATGACTACTCATGGTAGGAACTCAATTTAAATCAGTGCTGGAAGGATCTGGTTTTGCAAATTTTATATATAGTACTTCAACTCATTGTTTCAATCATTTGCCTCAGATTTGTTTATTCCCTATTAGATGCTGAGGACGTAATAGTGATTGAGAGCAGATGATCTCCATTTCCTGAAGCTTGAAGTCTAGTTAAAAAGATCAATAAATAGGATAATAGTGGATAAATACACATCAACAATTCCTCAAAAGGCTGGAAAGGAGAGTGCCCGGCAACATGGGAGTATAATAAGGGAACTCAGAACTTTAGGATTCGACTTGACAAAATCTCCTTCCTGGTGTTCTAACCTGAGCTGTGATCTGAAGCATGGACAGAGGTTAGGCGTATGAAGAAGTCAGGAGAGTTTTCCAATCAGAATAAACAAATGTATCCATGGTTGAGAGAAGAATGTCAGGAAGATTGGAGTGGCTCTTTCAGAGAGAACAAGCATGAGGACGGGGTGTAGGGCTGATCTTTCTTCTACTTTTAGATTATGGTATTGGTTTCTGCTTGCTACCTAACAAACCGGTACACATTTAGCAATTTTAAGCAACAACCATTTATGAACTCACAGTTTTGTAGGTCAGAGTCTGGTGGGCTCAGCCAGATACTCTGCTTAGTCTCACCAAGCAGAAATCAGTGTCCGACAGCTTGCATTCCTACAGGGAGCCCTGGAAGAGAATCTGCTCCCAAGATCATTCAGGTTATTAGAATTCATTTCCTTGCCCCTATAGGATGGAGGTCCTGTTTCTTTGTTGGCTGTCAGCTGGATGCTGGCCTTTGCTCCTAGAGGCCACCTGCACCCTTCCTCATTTTTTCCCCATATATCACATTGCAGGATCCACGGGTCAAGCATCTGTTATGCTTTGCAACCTTCTGATTGAGTCTTCTGTTTTCCTATTCAACTTCTAAGGACTCATGTGATTACACTGGGCCCACCTGGATAATCCATGCTATTATCCCTATCTTAAAGTTAGCTGATGAGCAACATTAATTACGTCTGCAAAGTCCTTTTGCAGAAGTACCTATTTAGTGTTTAATTGAAGAACAAGAGATGGAATCTTGAGGGTGAATTGAAAAAAAATTTATACCTAGTACAATTATGTTAAGGGACATTTACTTATTTCTAAGATATCTGTTATGCTACCAAAGGATTTTAAACATAATGATGATGGTAGTGGTAGTGATGTAAACCTTGGTAGTGTGTCACTGAAACACTTTCTGCTGCTAGTGAGAGAAGAAAGTAAAATAGCCATTCCATCAGGAACCATGAAAGAGAAACAATGTGTGTGAACTATCAAGAAATGTATGAGAGATTCAAGTAGTAAACCAGCTGTGGACCTACGTACAAATAGGAGGAATTTAAAAGGAAACAAGCCTTCTAGCTCCAGGGAAATTATCTAACATAGAAAGCTGAGTAAGCAAGCAAAATAAAATATAGAAGGTTGAAACAATGTACATCCTCAAAACTGTTTACTGGGGAGTTCACTACAAAGATGAAAGATATTTTAGGAATAAAAGTATCAAATCCTTAGGACGTTAAAGTGTGGGTAACTTGAAATTCACAGGCCTGCTTTTAAATATGTTTTATGCAAGATATTACAGTTAATTTGTTTTAAATTAATATTGTGTTTTTAATGTAGGGAGTAGTGCAATTAGCATTTTACTAGGCATTGAATCTATCTATAGCCCCTGAAAGCACATCCAAAATCAAGTACAGGGAGCTGTATTATGGAAGAGCTCTTCAGGAGACACGTTATAGATGGGCTATTTCAAATGGGACACACAATCTGGAAGAATGTATAATTTACACACTGCCAGAATCTAGCTGGCACACCCACATTATAGTAGTATGTGATACAGGGAAGAAATGGACATACTTCTACCTTCTGTGCATCAATGGAAAGGAAGGACAATCCATGAGAATTATTTCCTTTGTATATAAGGAAATACATAGAACTCCAGGAAATAAATAGAACTCCAGTAAGAGTTGAGATTAGAAATTAGTGCTCCTAACAAATGCTCATGTAATACATGCTAATTTTCTATAGATGCTAGATACTTGGAATAACTGCCCCTGGGTTTGTCTAGCTTTTCTTGCAGAGTAGGACAAACACAAGTTCAGAGAAGATAGAGATTAAAATGTGAGAGTATATGTGAGATGGAGGTGTATTTTAATGCTGTTTGGTTCTGTCCAGAACAGTTATTAGATTTCTAATGATACGTTTCATCTCTAAGGGTAGTCGAACCATTTTGAAGACTTTTCAAATTGAAGGAATGGCCAGCCTAATGATCTTTAGTGCAAGGTCACAGCATAATTTCTCAGTAAGTCTTTATTAGAAAGATTTCTCAAATTTGAGTATTTATGAAAACAGATTGATGTCCAGAAAATAATTTATTCTTTAAATCAAAAGAATCTGGGGAGATATTCTCTTTTGGAAAAATTTACCACTGTAGCTATAGGGACCTTGTAACTTTCATCTACGCAGAATCATGTCCCATTTCTAATAATCATGAAATTCCTTTTGGTGAATAATTTTTCCCCTCTATCTTGAGGAAAAATAATACAACTTCCACTTTAGAAGATGAGGAGGCCCATAGAGCTCCTCTTTCCACCCTAGAGCTTGAGGAGGGTAAATGACTTATGGCTCACCACAGTAACGTTCTTGCTCAGAATTTCCCATCTTAATTGTTTAAGTCTCTTTAATTGAGTTGAAGCAAACATATAATTCCATGAATACTACAAATGTATACAAATATTCTGTCTCTCTCAGAGCAAGGTATAGAAAATTTCTAGCATCCAAAAAGTTTCCCTCTTGACCTTCTGCGTCAATATCCACACCCAAGAAGTAATAGTGAGTCTTACCTCTACACCAGACTAGTTTCGCCTGCTCCTAAATTTCAAATAAAAAATCATACAATATATACATTTTTGTATTTGGCTCATTTAACTGGATACACGCATACACACACACACATGTATTCAAATATATATATGTATTTGAAATCCATCAGTGTAACATTATATGCTTTTTTAACCATCATGGAGTATTCCATTCTATGAATAAATCACAAATTGTTTACCCATTTCCTATTCATAGATATCTGGGCTACTTATATTTTTTTGGCAGTGCTGAGTGAAAATGCCATATACATTCTTGTGACTAGATTTTGGTCACTCTAGGGACCCCTTCCTCTTAGGTAAATACCTAGGAGTAGGTCTTTTGTCATACAGCAGATATATGCTTAGGCTTAGCAGGTATGTCAGACAATATTTCAAAGCCCTTGAACCACTTAACATGCCCATCAGTAATGATTGAGGGTTCCGTTTTCCCCTATCTCACCAATAACTGGGTCGGATTTTTGTCGTTATGTTGACTGTGTAGCAAAATGTCATTNACACACACACACACACACACACACACACACAGCTTGAAGAGACAGAGCAAATATTGGAAACAGACACATTAGTATCATTGGAATAATCAGATTGGGAATTTAAAGGAATTATGATTAATATAAGAACAGATGGGGAAGGTATACAGAACGATGGAAATCCTAAGAAGAAATTAAAAAGAAATGCCGGACATAAACACAGTAACAAAGATGAAGAACATCTTTCACGGGCTTGTTAGTAGTAGACTGGACAAGGCTGAGGAAAGATTCTGAGCTTGAGGGCATCTCAATAGAAATTTCAACTGAAAAGCAGGGAGAACAAAGACTGAAAAAAAAAAAAAACCCAGAACAGAATATGCAATGACTGTGGGGCAATTGCAAAGAGTATAACTTATACATAATGGGAATACCAGCAGGAGAAGAGAGAAAGGAATAAAAGAAATATTTGAAACAATAATGACTAAAAACTTCCCCCAAATTATTATCAGACCACAGCATGATCCAGGAAGCTCAGAGAACACCAAGCAGGATGAATGCCAAAAATACTATACTTAAGCATGCCGTTTTCAAGCTACAGAAATTTACAGATTTTTTAAAAATCTTGAAAGAAGTCAAAGGGAAAGAAAAACCTTACCTATACGAGGAACAAAATTAAGAATCACATTCGACTCCTTAGAGCCATGTAGGGAAGAAGAAAATGAAGTGAAATATTTTACGTATTGAGAGAAAAAAATCCTACCGATTTAGAATTTTGTACCGCATGAAATTATTATTCTAAAGTTAAGAAGAAATACAAACAAAACTGACATTTTTTTTTTGACATTTACCTGTTTGGACTTTCCCAGACACATCAACGAATATTTTATTTTGTTTGGCTTCCTTTTCTCTTTCCCCCTCTCTGTCTTTGTCTCTTCCTCCACTCCCGTTAACCCCTCTAATGTCAAGGACACAGCATGCTCACAATGGAAATCTTTTGCACTATCTCATTAGAAAATGTGCAAGAGATATAAATATTAATCTGGTACCATGTAAAATCAGCTTGTACTTAATTCATTTTCTTCCTCTGATTGTGTTGTCTTCTTAGCAGGAAGAATAGAAATGCCTGATATAGTTTATTTAAATTTATGCCTGGATGTTCTTTTCAAATATATAATCCAAAATATGTAACTAAAACTTATCAGATCTTAGGCAATAGAATATTCATCCTCCCCAGTATGATGACTACTCATGGTAGGAACTCAATTTAAATCAGTGCTGGAAGGATCTGGTTTTGCAAATTTTATATATAGTACTTCAACTCATTGTTTCAATCATTTGCCTCAGATTTGTTTATTCCCTATTAGATGCTGAGGACGTAATAGTGATTGAGAGCAGATGATCTCCATTTCCTGAAGCTTGAAGTCTAGTTAAAAAGATCAATAAATAGGATAATAGTGGATAAATACACATCAACAATTCCTCAAAAGGCTGGAAAGGAGAGTGCCCGGCAACATGGGAGTATAATAAGGGAACTCAGAACTTTAGGATTCGACTTGACAAAATCTCCTTCCTGGTGTTCTAACCTGAGCTGTGATCTGAAGCATGGACAGAGGTTAGGCGTATGAAGAAGTCAGGAGAGTTTTCCAATCAGAATAAACAAATGTATCCATGGTTGAGAGAAGAATGTCAGGAAGATTGGAGTGGCTCTTTCAGAGAGAACAAGCATGAGGACGGGGTGTAGGGCTGATCTTTCTTCTACTTTTAGATTATGGTATTGGTTTCTGCTTGCTACCTAACAAACCGGTACACATTTAGCAATTTTAAGCAACAACCATTTATGAACTCACAGTTTTGTAGGTCAGAGTCTGGTGGGCTCAGCCAGATACTCTGCTTAGTCTCACCAAGCAGAAATCAGTGTCCGACAGCTTGCATTCCTACAGGGAGCCCTGGAAGAGAATCTGCTCCCAAGATCATTCAGGTTATTAGAATTCATTTCCTTGCCCCTATAGGATGGAGGTCCTGTTTCTTTGTTGGCTGTCAGCTGGATGCTGGCCTTTGCTCCTAGAGGCCACCTGCACCCTTCCTCATTTTTTCCCCATATATCACATTGCAGGATCCACGGGTCAAGCATCTGTTATGCTTTGCAACCTTCTGATTGAGTCTTCTGTTTTCCTATTCAACTTCTAAGGACTCATGTGATTACACTGGGCCCACCTGGATAATCCATGCTATTATCCCTATCTTAAAGTTAGCTGATGAGCAACATTAATTACGTCTGCAAAGTCCTTTTGCAGAAGTACCTATTTAGTGTTTAATTGAAGAACAAGAGATGGAATCTTGAGGGTGAATTGAAAAAAAATTTATACCTAGTACAATTATGTTAAGGGACATTTACTTATTTCTAAGATATCTGTTATGCTACCAAAGGATTTTAAACATAATGATGATGGTAGTGGTAGTGATGTAAACCTTGGTAGTGTGTCACTGAAACACTTTCTGCTGCTAGTGAGAGAAGAAAGTAAAATAGCCATTCCATCAGGAACCATGAAAGAGAAACAATGTGTGTGAACTATCAAGAAATGTATGAGAGATTCAAGTAGTAAACCAGCTGTGGACCTACGTACAAATAGGAGGAATTTAAAAGGAAACAAGCCTTCTAGCTCCAGGGAAATTATCTAACATAGAAAGCTGAGTAAGCAAGCAAAATAAAATATAGAAGGTTGAAACAATGTACATCCTCAAAACTGTTTACTGGGGAGTTCACTACAAAGATGAAAGATATTTTAGGAATAAAAGTATCAAATCCTTAGGACGTTAAAGTGTGGGTAACTTGAAATTCACAGGCCTGCTTTTAAATATGTTTTATGCAAGATATTACAGTTAATTTGTTTTAAATTAATATTGTGTTTTTAATGTAGGGAGTAGTGCAATTAGCATTTTACTAGGCATTGAATCTATCTATAGCCCCTGAAAGCACATCCAAAATCAAGTACAGGGAGCTGTATTATGGAAGAGCTCTTCAGGAGACACGTTATAGATGGGCTATTTCAAATGGGACACACAATCTGGAAGAATGTATAATTTACACACTGCCAGAATCTAGCTGGCACACCCACATTATAGTAGTATGTGATACAGGGAAGAAATGGACATACTTCTACCTTCTGTGCATCAATGGAAAGGAAGGACAATCCATGAGAATTATTTCCTTTGTATATAAGGAAATACATAGAACTCCAGGAAATAAATAGAACTCCAGTAAGAGTTGAGATTAGAAATTAGTGCTCCTAACAAATGCTCATGTAATACATGCTAATTTTCTATAGATGCTAGATACTTGGAATAACTGCCCCTGGGTTTGTCTAGCTTTTCTTGCAGAGTAGGACAAACACAAGTTCAGAGAAGATAGAGATTAAAATGTGAGAGTATATGTGAGATGGAGGTGTATTTTAATGCTGTTTGGTTCTGTCCAGAACAGTTATTAGATTTCTAATGATACGTTTCATCTCTAAGGGTAGTCGAACCATTTTGAAGACTTTTCAAATTGAAGGAATGGCCAGCCTAATGATCTTTAGTGCAAGGTCACAGCATAATTTCTCAGTAAGTCTTTATTAGAAAGATTTCTCAAATTTGAGTATTTATGAAAACAGATTGATGTCCAGAAAATAATTTATTCTTTAAATCAAAAGAATCTGGGGAGATATTCTCTTTTGGAAAAATTTACCACTGTAGCTATAGGGACCTTGTAACTTTCATCTACGCAGAATCATGTCCCATTTCTAATAATCATGAAATTCCTTTTGGTGAATAATTTTTCCCCTCTATCTTGAGGAAAAATAATACAACTTCCACTTTAGAAGATGAGGAGGCCCATAGAGCTCCTCTTTCCACCCTAGAGCTTGAGGAGGGTAAATGACTTATGGCTCACCACAGTAACGTTCTTGCTCAGAATTTCCCATCTTAATTGTTTAAGTCTCTTTAATTGAGTTGAAGCAAACATATAATTCCATGAATACTACAAATGTATACAAATATTCTGTCTCTCTCAGAGCAAGGTATAGAAAATTTCTAGCATCCAAAAAGTTTCCCTCTTGACCTTCTGCGTCAATATCCACACCCAAGAAGTAATAGTGAGTCTTACCTCTACACCAGACTAGTTTCGCCTGCTCCTAAATTTCAAATAAAAAATCATACAATATATACATTTTTGTATTTGGCTCATTTAACTGGATACACGCATACACACACACACATGTATTCAAATATATATATGTATTTGAAATCCATCAGTGTAACATTATATGCTTTTTTAACCATCATGGAGTATTCCATTCTATGAATAAATCACAAATTGTTTACCCATTTCCTATTCATAGATATCTGGGCTACTTATATTTTTTTGGCAGTGCTGAGTGAAAATGCCATATACATTCTTGTGACTAGATTTTGGTCACTCTAGGGACCCCTTCCTCTTAGGTAAATACCTAGGAGTAGGTCTTTTGTCATACAGCAGATATATGCTTAGGCTTAGCAGGTATGTCAGACAATATTTCAAAGCCCTTGAACCACTTAACATGCCCATCAGTAATGATTGAGGGTTCCGTTTTCCCCTATCTCACCAATAACTGGGTCGGATTTTTGTCGTTATGTTGACTGTGTAGCAAAATGTCATTATTTTATATTGTATTCTAATTGCAAAAATAATAATACTGGCTCCATTTTTATATGCTTATTAGTCATTCAAAAAAATCTCACCATTTTATATCATTTTTTAAAAAATCCTTTTGGTACTCTCTCTTGAAACTTATATATAAATCCATGTGTATATGCACATATTTTATTCTAACTTCTGGCTGGCTAATTCACATTGTTGATATTTTCCTAAATATATGTTCTTAATGTTAATGAAATTGAGTGTATTATTTTTTTCTTTTAAAAATAATGCTATGTGAATCCTAGTATACCATGCCTAGTGAATTACCATTACAATGTCTCTATGCTTTCTTCTTGTATCTTAACTGTTTTATCTTCACTTTTCAAACTATGATCCAACTCAAACTAATTTTTGCTTATGGTTTCAGAAACAAGTCACTGTCCTTTTCCTTTCCACATGAAGTCCATTGTCCTAGCATCATTTATTTAAAAAAAAAGCAAAAACATCACTACCTTATTAAGTTACAGTAGTGTGTGTCATAAATCAAGAGACTTTATATTTGCTATAATATACCTAAATTCTACATTCTTCCATTGCTCTGTGTATGCATATATACACAGTCTTAATTACTGTAACTTTCCAGTGATTCTTAAAATTATTGAAATCTATAACTGTGTTCTTCTATTTAAGATTCTTTTGGTTCTTTTGAGTCACTTGCATTTCAATATAAATTTCAAAATCAGATTATCCATTTTTAATAAGACTTTCTTTTTTACCCATCTCTGTAGAGTTTACAATTAAAAGCCAGAGATCAATTTAGTGAGAATTGAGACCAAACTCAAAAATAAACTTGGGGCTCCTAGGTGACTCAGTCGGTAAAGTATCTGACTTCGGCTCAGGTCATGATCTCATGGTTTGTGGGTTCGAGCCCCACATTGGGCTCTGTGCTGACAGCTCAGAGCCTGGAGCCTGCTTCAGATTCTGTGTCTCCCTCTCTCTCTGCCCCTCCCCTGTTTGTGCTCTGTCTCCCGCTGTCTCTTAAAAATAAAAATAAAATATTATAAATAAATAAAGTTAAAAAAAGTAAACTTTCTACTGATGAACTTACAATGCCTGTTCATGTGTACCTTTTGTTAGATTTATCCCTAAGTATTTGATATCAGTTGATGTTTTTATTAGAATATTGACTTTGTATCCAGTTACCTGAGTAAATACACTTATTTCTAATAATTTATTTCAGGTTATTTTGTTATGTTCAAATGAAGAAAATGATACTTTTTAAAAATATTATTAGGTTTTATTTTCCTTACCGTATAATATTGCCTGGGATATCACTGTTAGGATGTCTTGAAGGTGAATATTATTGTTCTGTTCTTGAGATCAGTCAGAAATGTATCATATTTTATCAGTGATTATTCATTCTAGTATCTTTAAAGGTATTCTTCATCATAACATATGCATTGCTTCCTATTACTAATATATAAACAGTAGGTAGCTATTGATATATATATATTTTAACATTTATTTATTTTGGAAGGACAGAGAGACAGAGAGAGCGAGGCAGAGAGAGCCCGCAAGCAGGGGAGGGGCAGAGAGAGAGGGAAATACAGAATCCGAAGCAGATGCTAGCCTCTGAGCTGTCAGTACAGAGACTGACACTGGGCTCAAACCCACGAACTGCAAGATCATGACCTGAGCTGAAGTCGGACGCTTAACTGACTGAGCCACTCAGGCGCCCAAGATATTGATATTTTTAACAGACTATTTTTACAATAGTTTAAAATTTATAAAAATAGTAGCATGATAGTATGGAGACTTCCCATCCATATATTGTATGCCTTGTTTCCTTATTATAAGTACCTTATGTTATTATGATATTACTAATCTGTCCTAAATTATAAACCAACATTGATATGTTATAATTAGCGAATGTCAATAGTGTATTCAGATTTCCTTAATTTGTACAGAATGTTCTTTTCTGTTCCAGGATCCCATCCAGAATTCCACATTACATTAGTTGTCATGTCTCCTTAGGCTTCTCTTAGCTGTGAACATGTCTCAGACTTGCCTTGTTTTTGATGACATTGATAGTTTTGAGGAGTGCTGATTGGTTATAATGCAGTTATATTAGTTACATTCTCTATTGAAATTTGTCTGGATACTTTTCCCATGGTTAGACTGGGGAAGGAAGATCACAGAAGTAGTGTGCAATCTTCAACACATTTTATCTGGGTACATAGTGTCAACATGACTGTTGATGTTGATCTTGATTTTCTATAATGTTTGTCAGAATTTTCAACCGTAAAGTACTCTCCCCTTCCCTTCATACTGTACTCATTGGAAGGCTGCCATTATGCATAGCCCAGAGTTAAAGAGTAGGAAATTGTGTTCGCCCTCCTTTAATTTATTTGGAATTCTGCATAGTAAAATCATCTGTTTTCCCTCACATGTGAATTTATTCAATTATTTATTTATATGATATGAAATCATGATATATATTTTATACTCAGCATTATAACCCTATATTAAGTTACATATTATGGTGCTCAAATTGTTCCAGATTTGGCCATTGCCAGCTCCCTTAATTGGCTCCTGTGCTTGTGTGTTCGTGTGTGTGTGTGTGTGTGTGTGTGTGTGTGTGTGTGAGTTGGGCCCTTCCTTCCTTCCTAGCA